>NC_056732.1:778800357-778827857 GCF_019279795.1 Protopterus annectens | reverse complement strand
GAAGGCGAGGGTGGGAGAATTATGGGTAGCAACTTATGGGTCTAGGTGTGCAGGTGTTGGCTGATGTTGGGCAATATGGACAGCCCTAGGGATGCAAACAAATGTGTTCATTGGGCAGAGGCATCACCCAATGAGCAGCCGCACTCACTGCAAGACCCACTAAAGCAAAGTGCAATCTAAATGGCATGGAATGGAATAACCAGATGTAGACGTATATAAGTAGAGCTATGTGTGTGTATATGTACCCATAGCGAGATACAGATATGCTTCTCCCTTGCCGTAGTACGCATGTATACATACACAGAAAGAATACAGATACATACCCACATATGATTCTATACATATGCAGACAACCATAGACCCATATGTTGTTAGATTATATATATATATATATATATATATATATATATATATATATATATATATATATTTATATAAACACACACACACAAAATATATATATATATATATATATATATATATATATATATATATATATGTATAGACAGCAAGATATGAATATACATGTATGCATACATTTGCAGATATATCTGTATATATTAATGTAAATAGATATATATATGTTACAGTACATATACACATGTATATACCTAGGATATGATACAGCAGTTACGGGTAACATATGTTCAGTCCGGGCATATGTTGGTGGGAGGTCCAATAAACAAATGTCTGCCTTCCATCCCCCCAGCTAGGCCGGTGAGACATACAGACACGCAATAAAGGTAAATACACAACTGCTTCCAAGACCACCGGCAGGAAACTACCAGTGGGAGAGATCTACAAAGTCTACACTTTAAACATGGACAGCGATGTCCCTTGTGGGACACCAAAAATTTAGTTCTTGTAGCCAAGCCCTGTAAAGATTGATGCGACCAGGATGTAGCTGTACACAGACCAATAAGTTGTGCAAGTCTGATAACACATGGGTTGATACAATGTACGACATGTGTCCCAACACAGGGTGAGTGGGCAGTGTGTAGGGGTGTGTTTATACCTCACCTGCACCCACAGTAAGGATGAGTGCTGTAGAGGAGTGGCAGGTAGGGGAACTTTGGGTATGTGATTATGGGCCTAGGCTTGTAGGTGTTGGCTGGCAGAGCTGTATTAGGACCACCCCGTGGATGTAAGTAATATTCCGATGTGGGCATAGCAGATGCCCATACCTCCCAAACCTTAAGAGCACATCTACTGGATAGTCTGTAAACCATTGGGGGAACACATAGGGACTATAACATTAAACTGTCCACAATTACCAGGGACGTCCGTGATTACGAATCAAAATCTAACTCAGTCCCAACTAAACCCTCCTGGAACTAGTGATATTAGGAGGAAAGGTGGCGGAATACACGTAATGAATAATGACAACATGTAAGAGTCATAAACAGCATGTACCTCAGACAATGTGTATGAATACATATGTGCTCTGGGTCTGTCAATGTGTCAGGTTAATAGCACCAAACTTCTAAATGTGTCCCTGAGGTTGTTATGCAGTGTCCCTGATTCAGTGTTCATTCTTCCCCATTTGTATGAGAGGTCTGCTAGTGAGAGAAAGTGCATGTTCCACCAACTACCTGTCCACCTTTGCGAGGGACACTCCTCTTTGGGCAGTTGTCTCCTGCAAAATAATTGTAATTATGGCAAATGTCCTGTGATTTAGGGCAAATATTTCCTATTTTGTCTGTAGTAGTTGCATAAAACAATTATTTTGTATCTGAAACACCTAAATGTTATAAGAAACAGTATAAGCAACTATAATGCTACAAGAATAACCTTTTATCTAGGCAAAACAGTGAAGTACTCTCCTTTGTACTGGCTGTGGGTATGTTTTGACTTGCAAAATCTGACGTCTCTACATAAAGGTCCTATAGGGTTGCCACCACTTCAAATGCCCAAAGTGGAACATGTTCTGTAGAAATGTCAGATTTTCCAGGGCAAAACATACCTACAGCTGTGCATAGTACAGAATTATACGTATTTGCACAAATAAAAGTTTATTCTAGTAACATTTGAATTGCTTATGCTACTTCACATAACATATAGAAGTTTCATATATAAAATAACTGTTATATCCAGCTATTAAAGAAACTTAGGATATAATATTGTCCTGTAATCTCAGGACATTTGCTATGTCTTGATTATTTTCGCAGGACACAACTGCCTAAAGAGGGACTGTCCCTCACAAAGTGAGACAGGTTTTAACCCAAAAGTCCCACCTTGGCCAATTGAAAAGGTGGCAAACCTATAATAGATATGCAGTAGCATGACTCGGCCGACGGATGTGGCTCCCAAAACACAATTACTTGTCTGTGTTGAAGAGTCTTGGTTCCTATGTATCAGCCAGATGGGAGCAGATTGTATGAGGAACACACAAATATGATTAATTTACTGGACAGGCCACCGATTCTGTACAGTCGAACGCCATGCCGTTGCCTAATGGGAAGCCATTCCCAATACTGTAGTCATGTCGTCCGATGTAATAGCCATCAAAAGGTAATATTGTGGCCCTCGCTCCCACCCAGGGGTGGGAGTGACAGATGCAAGCACCAATGTCAGTGCATTTGCAAGTGCAAGAGCGAGCAGGTGTAAGTGTGTTTGGCTACCAGTATGCGCGTATTGCACTGGTAAAGCAATGTAGCGGCTAACCAAGTGTAAGAAGCTGTAACCAGAGGTCAGCAGTGCTTAATACCGTGCAAACCCATGCACACCCACTCCCAACTGCTTTAAAGTGCCTTTCTCCCTCCGTATCCAATGGCCTTCTTCTGCCCTGCAACCAAATAAACGTCCTCTGCAAGGCTCGGAACCAGGACCCTGCACACACAGCTAATGTGAAGTACCAATGCACCATGGCAGATATACAGACAACGGACAGTACCACAAACATATCATACAGCACAGTCATTCAACAGTATAGGAATGTATCCCATCCTGTAGATGTATATGTGAGTGTTTATGTCCAGCATATAGGTACATACATATATAGAGATAAAGCAGGAACATACCATGTGGCAACAAAACATTACAAACGAATGAAAAGGGAAACACCAGCGATGCCTGTATTATGTAGTGGTGTTCTATGTGATCTCAAGACTTCCTCAGACAGACATGTGTCATTCATACATGCAAATAGTTGGACATTGGTCGTATACATCACTGTGTGCATGTAATGTACATTAACACAACAGTACCTGGCCAATCATTATGTGTGAACAGTACTCTTGCAAGGTGCTGTGTGCAACATCATCATCATGATAGAGGTAAATGGGGTAACCATAGAGGGACTGGTAGTGTTGTGTATACAATGGGGCATCCTCACCACGTGTACCTGGACCATTTAGGAGTGATGTGCATACCAGGATCATGCGCCTGAGGGACAGGGGTGAGGCTAACAGGGGTACGCTGTGATGCATATTACAAGGGTTACATGTGTCCAGTGGGCACATGTGTGAAATGGACAGCTATGTATAAGTCAGATGTTGTCCTAGGAGCTGATTGGCCTTATGTTTCCGTAGGGGAGGGTTAGATGTAGGGGACGGAGTGTAGGTATGGCCATGGAGTATAGGTAGGGTAGGATCACAGAAAAGACAGCATACAGGGTAGGTATATGACACATGGGGGTATACACCCTGGACGGGGATGGGTGATTGGCATTCACAAGCCCATGGGAACAGTGGGATGGAGGTCTCCAGCCATGGGCTACTGCCACTGCACCTAAAGCTGCAAAGGAGGCAGTGCTGGGGGCTGTCTAGGAGGGGCAGCATCACCCTGTAAATGTGACACTCCACCTTTGAGCTTGCGAATCTGGCTTCGGAACCCTTTAGTGTGCCCCCAATGCAACACGTCCTGGACAGCACAACAGCAGTCATGTACCTGTCTGGTCCTGCTCCCAGGGGGACATGCTCCATCCTCAGTGGTGGTACCACCAGAAGGTGGTGCAGAGCCAACAGCGGTTGATGTTCAAGGCTGGGCCCCATATGTGCTAGTGCCGGTGCCATGGTAAGCTGAAGTGGGACAGGAGATTCTGCCGGGACCTCCCAACCCATTCAGTATATGGTGTTGCAGTTTAAACCCACGTACGGTTTAGTGAGTGACAACAGCATACAGGATTACCTACAACAGTATGCATAGATATCACCATCAACCCAACACAACAGATGGTATGCATTTGCAGAGGGAGCACAACACATGCATATATACTGCATGCCATGTGTACAATGTGTAGTAGACGTGTGACTGCAGCAATGAACAGTTGCCCATTATTGGCTTGTCACTGGGAACCCCAGACAGTAACTGCCATACCACTGATTCATGTGACACATGTCCAGTCAGGGATGCGATGGCAGTAACACATCCCTATCATCATGTACTGTCTGCAATCCTCACACTATGCTTCTGCTGTGCACAGATGTGTGTTCAGTGTGTAATGTAAAAAACAAATGGTTGCACACACTGACCAGTTCACAGGTGGCCCTACAGATGGGGGTCCCTCAAGAACAGAGTACTGTCATGTCTGTATTAAAACATGCAGAATAGCCATTACCACACACATGTTAAACAGGCAGTAGTCTCAATGCAGCATAGCTACACTTTCATGCTGTAGTCATGTGTGGCACATCACCCTCCTGTCATTAGGCTATTTCCCACTGTGTATAATGTTCGAGGTACATCCAGATATCATCTGTGATGCCATGTCAGAACACCACATCCAGGTACTACTCACAGCGACTGTCATGGTAAAATACCAACATGTTTTCCCTAGATAGTGTACTGTGTTTATCATGTGAATGGCTATGGGAACACCATCACAGCTGCTCCACATGCAATCAGCTAGAGCAGGACTGCAATAGGTGCAGAGGCCATCACCTGACCATGTCCATCACGTACAATACACATGCTGCTGCTGAGCAGGTGTACTCCTTCACATCCACCAGAAAGTGTGTGGGTGGGACAGGCAAAGTACACCAGGGAAGGACTTGGAGACTTAACCCTATGCATTGTCTGCCACATGCCTAACAGTACAGGGGTCAAATCCCTGACTGACTACTCATTACTATTACATGTGCATGACTGTACATTGCTGTGCTGTAAGAACATATATGTATGTAGGTGAGTGACATCTGTAACAGAGATATAGTAGACATATATTAGGTGTGGCACACATGGCTGTCCACATGAACGGATGCCATTGTCACCACAACCATACTCTTTAATGGACATGCATTGACACTCTTTTCCAGGGCCACAAATACACAACCTAACTACTTAGTTTGCCACACTGCAGTAATGCACAGGACTACATGCACCACAGGGGATATCTGGAGGTTCTATGCACTAGGACATGTGAAAGTGTTTGACATCTGTTGGTATGCCAATGAGGGTTATACTGGGAGTGACTGTGGTTGGGAGCATCATAACCCACAAGCAGACAAAAGGTGCCAGTACTGGCATGCATGTATGCATTGCTTCATGGGTGTGTAGTGGTTGGCTGTACAAGATGGCTGTACAAGGCTGGGTGAGGGGTAATCCTTGGCATCGCATCACCTGACAATGGTGTGCAGTGCAGGGGTGTAGTGTCTGCAATGTCCCACACAGATGGGTACTGCATGATCTGCCCTGACATTCTGGTTACCAATGTGTATGACCATAGCTTTGCAATGCATGCCATGTCTGTGTTTGATAGTCCTTCACATGGACATTGCCTGGGATGTGCATGTCCCACAATACTGTACAGTGACATGTACAGGTGTACCTGGTTTGACAGGCCCATGTTGTGTAAACAGCCTGTTATTCCCCGATATGACAATACTGGCCTGGTGTGGCGAAACCTGCTTATAGCGAGCAGGTCGACCGTGCACCTGCATTGATAGTATGATACAGGTATTCCGTGGTGTCAGTGGCATTGGTCCATACAGGGTGCATGTGTACAACATTGTATGGCCTCTGTGGATCATATCTGATGGCACCACATATGTTGCAGGCATCCAGTGTGGAACATAGTGAAGGCACAATGTCCTCATTTATGTGCCTATAGTACAGCTGTACAGGGTGCCATGTCCTCTGCAGGCCACTGCATTCACACCATGCCTACTATCTGTCATCAATGTGCATATTACTAGCAACATAGCAGGATAGCCTAGGCAAGTGTGTTTGTGCATGGCACATGGGTGTGGGATATATACCAGGTACTAGTAAGGTTGCATACTTTATTCACTAGGCCTGTAGAGGTATGGCTTGCCAACACAGTTCAGTGGCTGACTGACAGCTGTACTCCTTGTGAGTTGGCCAATGTGTCATAAGATGGAAACCATATAGGAAAACTACAAAATCTTCTCCCCAACATGTCCAATGGTAAGACACTCACTGCCACCTCTACACAGGCTCTGACAGACAAACACACACTTGCCATGTCCTGTATACAAACCCCTACCTACCGTATCATGCTGCAGCAATATGCTTTTAGGTCACACGCTACGGTGAATATTAGTTTGCAGCCCACCTACAGTTGTATCCCTAGGTGGGTGACACCAGCAAGAATGACAAAGGTGGTTATGTGATTTGTACAGAGAGTGCATACTCTACAAAGCACTGTATTTGTCTCATGCAGGCAGACACACACACACTTGGCATGTCTGGGATTAGAACACCAACCTAAGTACTTTAGCACACTACAGCATTACACAGTCACAGAACGTGCTACTTAGATTAATGGGTTGCAGTTCGCCCAGAGGTGTATTTCTAGGTGGGTGACATCATCAGCCTTGCCAAAGGTGGGTATAAGAATTGTATGGAGTGTGAGCAGTCTAAAAGCATTATTCAGTCCTCAGGCAGATGGGGACAAACACACACACACACACACACACACTTGGCAAGCCTGGGATTAGAACACCGACCTAACTACTTTATTACACTACAGCATTACGCAGTTACAGAATGTGCTACCGAGATTACAGGGACACAGCATTCCCAGAGTTGTATTTGTAGGTGGGTGACATCATCAGCCTTGCCAAAGGTGGATATAAGAATCGTATGGAGTGTGAGCAGTCTAAAAGCATTATGAAGACTTCAGGCGGACGGGGACAAACACACACACACATAAACACACACACACTTGGCAAGCCTGGGATTAGAACACCAACCTAACTACTTTATTACACTACAGCATTACGCAGTTAAAGAACGCGCTAACAAGATTACTGGGACACAGCACTCCCAGAGGTGTATTTGTAGGTGGGTAACATCATCAGCCTTGCCAAAAGTGGGTATACGAATTGTATGGAGTGTGAGCAGTCTAAAAGCATTATTCAGTCCTCAGACAGACGGGGACAAACATACACACACACACACACACACACACACACACACACACACACACACACACACACATGCCGGTGGTGGAAACAGAACACCTGCCTATCTAAAGATCACTATTACAATACTACATAGTTACGAGTTGCTCCACAGAGACTTCACATTTCAAGGCTGTAATTATGACCTTCTAGGAATGCAGACATCAACAGGGATGCTAGCAGTTAAGATGTACATACGTGTGAACCTGTGTGTTTAAAGTAGGAATCCATCCTGACCAGGAGTATGCCTATCTGTGGAATGGATGACTATTATCACTATACAGGGTTACAATGGCCATGCCCATACACAGAGGCACATAACCGACACAAGGTGTCACTAGGCATGCTCACATACTTAGTAGCACAGAGCTGTTCGGAATGCACTATGTGTCCATCTACACAAGGTTATGCTGGGCATGCTCATACACTTAGTAGCACAGGGCTGTCTGGGATGCACTCTGATTCTAAGCACGGAAGGCCACAGTGGCCATGCTATTACAGTTAGATGTAAAGAACACATTGAAATGGGCTCTGGTGTTAGTAGTTGTCATTGTTAGCAGGAACGCTGCTCTACATATATCTGACACCGGTCTTTTACACAACATCTGCTGCACTCCATCACCTTAGATGTACCATCCTATACCAAGCACAATACCACCACTTGCAGTGATGTCTTGCTAGGAGTGGAAACTGCTTGACCAACATAATGAGCCTTGCTAGGAGTGGCACCTGCTTGACCAACACAATGAGCCAATGTCCTGCTGTAAGTACGAGGTTGTCCAGTGTTTGTCATTTTGGGATGACATGACTGAAAGTAGACAGGCCTTTGACACATATCACATGCATCCATGATTCAAGGGAGTTGGGATAATACCCAAGTCTCATCCGCCTATATAGTGCCATTCCAAGGCAAATGTCCTAACACTTAGAGGACAACTGCATTGTATGCTTATGCTAACCAGTGCTAGATGTGTGGCATCCATAATCACAGCTGCTCAGTGTAGATCCAACAGTGGGGAGTACTGACATCTATGCAGTGAGGAACACCTGGCTTAAGGCTCTGTAGTGCACAATAGCACTACCACCATATACCTCAGAACCAGATATGTGGGCCATAACACAGGTACAGACTGATCCAGGTGGCGGTGTCCCCACATACATAGAGGCCACTCACATGTACTGACCGGTACCCTCAAAAAAGGCATCACAGATGAGTCAGGTGCAGGACACAGTGTCAAATGCTGCATTCTAGGATGTAAAGCTCAGGCACCACCATGCCTTTGGACCACCAACACACATCCATACATGTTGTAGGACATACAAGTGTACACCACCATGTGACTCGACCAGTGGACTGTACCAAGCTCTACATCAACTGTAGGGAGTACCCATGTACTGACACAGTTGCATCATGTGTTATGCAATGCAATGATACCACTGTCTGTAACCAGGTCAGCTGTACACATACCACAGGGCCTCGGTTATTTACAGCATTAGCAGATGACTGTTGCTGTACACGAGTACACACCCTCATGTTTGGATATGACATACATTTACCTGCCTTGGATATGTACATGCCACACACACACAACATAAATGTAAATAGCATAGCTGTTGTTGTCCTTTGTGCAGACAGGTGGCTACAGCCATTACACACATGCACATGGAATGTAGGTCCATGGCTGCAGAATGCTAACAGTACATAAGGTGTGATATCAATGTTGACAGAGGTAACATTCTCTCTGTACCGGTCACCCATTACACCTATCATATCATACAACAGTCCATGTGTCATGTATGTCATGACACATGTCCACCAATTGCAATGCCTACAAACATGCCCAAATGACAGGATTGTAGGACCTACACACATGTACATGTGGTGGTGTGCATTCAGATACCATACGTGTGCAGTTGCTGATGTATGCAGGTGACGTGTATCTTAGTACATCATGCAGTTGCAATGCAGCCTCAATATTGCTAACTGTATATGGTGATATGCTGAATGTACATAAAGATGTACCTCAGGTATGGACAGATGTGTGGAAATAACTAAGTGGTGGGGCATCTTTGCAGATGGATGTTTGCTGAGGACAGCTTACAGGTGTGTCACAAGCGGTCCTACAATAACCTATGTAACTGGTAAGCAATGGTTATGTTAATTGAAGGACATAACACACAACATAGTTATTGGTCAGGGTGACACCGAAGGTAAATCACTTGACACCTGTAACAGTTAAGATGTCCCATGTGCATATATCAGCACTGTTGCCAAAGGAAGTGTCAGTACACTTTGTAACATGTGCAATACTGCTGTAAGTCTGTCATACATATCATGAGCTAGGCAGGTGTTTGATTCACAGTACTGGCATGTGTGGTTGCATGTGTGTCCATATATGTCACGTATGGTGGGGAATACATCTCAATTGTTACTCACTCTCCTGTACACTAGTGTACACATCTGTACAGACTGCAATGTAGAAAGCAGGATATAGGCAGGGGTGGGTATCTCACACATGTGAGGTATATGTATGTGCATGACATAGGTGTATTTAATAGTGAATGCCACAGTGTGTGTGTGTGTGTGTGTGTGTGTGTGTGTGTGTGTGTGTGTGTGTGTGTGTATGGCTGTCTTGTACCTGGAGTGAGGAGGGAGTGAGGATGTATGTTACCATACTGAACTGATAAGACCCCTGCCCCCATCCAGGTGATGCAATCTACTATCTGTGTTGATGCCCCCGAACTTAGGACATACTGACTATCTGTACATGTGTATTCTCTGTGGACTGTCATGTAGGTGCACGGTACTGTAATGATGATTTGCACATAGGCAGGGGTCCTCACCTCAACAGTAGCAACTGTGTGTGAGTGTGTGTTACTGTGTCGATGAATCCATGAGTGTGTGGGTGTGTTACTGTGTCACTGAATACATGTGTGTCAATACCTGAGTGTGTGGGTGCAGTTCTGTGTTGGCATCCTGTCATGGGAGCATGTATTATTGCTTCCCAATGAGGCATCACACTTCCCACTGGCCTCTACCCTTGTAATCAGCTAGACCGCTTTCTTACTCACCACTCCATGTAACTGTACCTGAGATGTCATCCAGTATGGATGTCACGTCTGTAGCTACAGTAGCTTAATACAAAGCTATCATGCTCTTGGATCAGTAGACGTGCTTGGAACATGGGAAATTCTCACTGTTATGTGGCAGCTACACGGTGCATGCTGGTATATTCATACATACCTGTGAGTAGTCCACACTGACATATGGGACACTAACTGCAAACACTGACATCCACCAGCACATGCAATTGGAAAGCAGAACATCATGGCCAACATGCAGTTACTGTTGTTACACAAGACACATACTGTCAACAGTACGAAATGCATTGGACACCTGTAGTACATGGTATGTCTGCTGCCTGTCAACAGTACTCAACAATTGTAAACTACACTTATCTTCCTAGTCTGTTCACCCTGTGCATCAGACCATATGAGCATGTCCCTGCACCAATGGTGTGGATGTCAGGGATGCGGCACAGCCATCATCATATGCACAGGGTGATAATGTTTGCCAGAGGCCTAGGCTGCACCATTGGATGATATCATGTGTGTGGGTTAGAGCCATTGATCTAAATGGACGTGTGTGGATGTTATGCATGTGTGTGTTTCAGTGCCCTACATATGTTTCTGGTGTGTGCGTGTATGTATGCACACAGTTCTGGCATGTGTCTGGCCTACACAGGGGTATTATTGATAGCTGCAGACTGTACAGGCCAGGTTTTACAGTTCACGATGTCCGGCCACGGACATGTGACCTGTGCCTGCCAGGGGTTGCACGGGCACTGCCAGGCAGAGGTGCAGATCGGGTACTGTCTGATGACACTAGTCCACTGGATCTGTGTCCCTGTTGGGACCATCCAGGGCCACATGCACATGGCCTGCTGTGTTGTGGTGTGGACAGCACAGCACCAGCTGCACTGCTGCTGCTACCGCCACTATGGGAGCGGACATGTGAGGTAGCTCATTCACATAGACCTGAAACAGGTGATGTAGCAGGCCTACGTCCATGTGCCCGATGCCTCACTCCTACCAGATGTTCCAACACAGACAGCTCATGATCACGGATTGTCATGCCATGGTCAAGGACTCCAACCATGTCACCCAACCATCTATCCAAAGTTTAAACAATCTGCTGTTGAGCATTTACCATTGCCTGGATGTTGTTGTTTAAAGAACGGACAGCAGCCCTCTGAAGCCTCTGATCTTCTCTGTTGTGCCATTCAGCACGTGCCTGTGCCTTCATTACAGCCAAAAACATGCGTCTGGTGACACAAACTGCTGCACTCTGTCTTGCAGGGACATATTAGCCAGAGGTCCTCCTATGAGCAGCACTGGGCACGTGCCTGTGTGGGGCACCGCCAGTCAGTTGGCTGACACCATGGTGTGCAGGCACACCTTCCATAGCCCCCACACTTTCCAGTTCCAAGCGACCACACACCAACTGTCCTTCCTCTATGGCCACTGGTGATGGGGTATGTGCAGGCATGGGATCTGTGTGTGGGGATGAGGGGGGTATAGGTGGAATGGCAACCAATGGCACAGATTCAGCCCCTGACAAACTTGCCTGTGTCTCAATCATACGTTCATCATCACTGCTAGAGTCTGTGGGGACACTAACATCAAATGGACTGCAGGAGGGCAACACACCTACATCACCTGTGAAAGGCAGACAAGAACTGTACATTACAATCTATACAATAGACACAGACACACACACACAGACACACATGCTATGGCACCCATGCATGTGATATGGCAGACGGCATGCAGCGCAGATAATAATAGTGGTAGTTATCATACATCCCTGGGTTGCACACAACAACATGCATATGTCCTAGCAGACGGCATGCAAATTATACAATCATAGTAGTAATTAGCATACATCCCTGTGTTACACCATGTAGACCAGCACAGGTTAACAGTATACCTGTCTGATGTGTGGCATATGACCTTGACAATCACATGTAGTATGACATGTGATCTGCTGATGTGTGCAATGACATGCATAAATGTTTAACACAATGGTGTCCTGTCAAATATACAGTGGGGTAATGGTGTCCCAATGCAGTGTTGTCTGTCCGCCCTACAGATATACTGCACATTTAGCTGATGTGCATGACCATTCAGGGAATCATGAGGCGTCTCTATTGCTATGCAGTGTGAGTTACAGACACAGTTCATAGCCATGACTGTGTTCAGATACAATACATATATACTGTGGAATGTGACCCACGTCACTGAGGTGTATACACACTAAACCATGATGCATAATGTGTGACATAGGTCACTGAATGGTATACGGTTGATACCCCTGCACATCTGCAACCATATTGCTGCTGCCTGGCAACTATGGCAAGACATGGCAAACACGTCAGTGCACCATGTCCCACATGACATCTGTGTACCACACACACACACACACACACACACACACACACACACACACACACACAAGGTGCAAGTATGACATTGATGTCTGACACCAGCAAGGGGAATGTACTGTATCTGTGGACTGATGTGGATACTGTACAGGTGACTGCTGTCATGTTGTGACAAACTCAAGATGTTCAACACATCTTATGTGGTGGATTGATGTCACACCTACACAAGATGTACACAGGCCTGTAGGATGTCTAGTGTTCCTCATCTGCAATATAACCATTACACAAAGGCCATAGTTGGACCATGTGTAGCCATTGTATGACAGGGTGTACACACAAGCACATCACATCTACTGTGTGTGTTGTTTCATGTCTCTGGCCATCCTCCATGGCTATGTGTGTACATGTGTTGGCCAAATTATTGTGATGGGCATCTATTTCACATGTCTGTGTTGTCCCATATGACATACACCCATAGATGTCATATGCTCCACTGACGACAGGGTTATGCAGACAAAGGATGGTATGTTTAGTATGCGGGATATGTTTTTCAGGTTAGTTAGGCAGTGTTGCAGCCAGGCCACTAGATGTCATGGACATGTCAAGATAACATATCACATTGTGTGACATTCATAGCAGGGCTATGATCCACACCAGTGAATCCTGTTGGCTGACCATACTTCAGCTCACAGTGTGTAGTACTGTTTGTATTCCCCACATGTGTAGTTCTGATCTGTAGTACATGTCCTTACAGTGAACAGCACCTCCACCATTGTATGCACAGCTATCCACCCATCTGGCAATGACAGTCTGCGAGGATTCATGTCAGTGATTCACATAGTTTGCAAGTGTTGCACATGGATAGCCATTGTGATGCATTGCAGGTCTGACCTGTATATTGTGACAGGACCATACATTATGTGTACATGTGGTAAATGGCCACATGGCAGATAGATCTGTGCATTATGATGCCTGATAAATAATAACAGTCTCACCTGCAACAGGCTGCTGTTGCAGCAGAATGCCAGAGGTACCTAAATAAGAGTAACACAGCAATATGGACATTATTCACACCTGTATGATAGCTACAGGGTGCAATGTGCATGTTAACACATACACCAGTACATTAGACTATAATATGGTGTATGCACATGTGTGCATACACAGAGTAGCATACTATAGTATGTGGCATGTGTGTATACATGCCTTGCATATGATGTTACATTACATACTGTACAGTGACCCATGCAACTATATGGAATATAGTTGTTATAGGTGCAGTAGTGACTTACCAAGCAACTCCAGGCTCGGTAGTTGAGAGACACCCAGCTCCACAATATTGGCTAAGGCTTGTGAATTTTGTTCTGCAGGTGTCCCCAGATTGGCCAGTAGCTCCTCGGTACATGTGAGTGGGGGCTGGGCTGGTGGTCCACCACCTGTTGCACCTTGTTCCCTGGTGATTGCATTCGCACGCTGTTTTGAATCTAATGAGGTCTGTACAGTGTTGGTGCACCTGCTGGTATGGGCGATTGTGGCCACCCACATCATTAACCCTCCTGTGAAGTTCCATCCATAGGGCATCCCGCTGCTGTGCATCCTGTGGCATATGGCTGAACAGGATATCATGATTGTCATGTAGGTATGGGATGAGGGCCGCATCCCCCAAGCGGGCATAAGGGGGTAGCCTTGCACGTGGCATACCTGGAAGACAATGATGGAGACAGATCACAGTAACTCACAGAGACATATAGAGCTACAGCTGAACATACATGTGTATCGCATTTATTATGATTAAATAGCTGTCTTTGCAAATCTACATGACACTGACACCACGGACATGTTTGTGTCACACACATGTGACACTCAATGGTGAGTGGATATTATCACCATATATGTGTGTGAGTCACCTGATTACATTGCTCATACTCCATGTGGATGCTGTCTTGATGTGGGCATGTCTGTTTGGCTGTACTGGTGTTCCTACCTATCAGCACATGGCTGGATGTGTCCACATTAATGCAGTCAACCTTGATGCTGCTTATATGTCACATATAAAGGCTTACACTGCCTTAACAGACATAACCTGTGGCCCTGCAGACTTGCTTTATGAAAGGTTTTACATGTTTGTGTTCTGCCATATACATCTACACGGCACTGTACAGCAATTCAACATCCTGCCATTTATCACCTGTGTTGCACATGTGATACACATGGTACACTGGTTAGCCAGAAGGTATTTGCAGGGATGGATATCAACTATAGCATGTACAGTCAAAGTCAACTAGTAGGCTATATGCCCTGGGCCATGTATGAATCTAGGATGAAAGGTTACCTGGCTGTAGCCAACAGGCAGGTCTCTGGGTCCAGGTGGAGCAGTGCCACTTAACTGATCCACAGGGTTAATGATACATTTACCATGTGGTCATCACACCATGTCTGAGAGGGGGGGGTGATGTGCAGCTTTGCTGGACAGTAATGCATAGTATGGCAGGACTATGTAAACTGTATGGGACAAGGATATGTCCAGCATGTGGTGATCCTCGTTGGTCTGATCCGACCATAAGCTGAACACCCTTGATATCCACATTCTGCCCCCACCCCCATTAAGGTAACCACAGTATAATATGTCTACAAAGCCAACATCATGCTTCTTAAGACAGATGTGGTGAACTTCATGACACCCATGCAGATGGACAATACTGTTACAACTGCTGAATCCTACACAAATGCACTCTATAAGCACTTACACGTGTGCATGGATCGTGCTATCCCAAACAGAACCAAGATGCTATACTCCTAATTAAAGAAGCCAATCTGGTGGTCCCCTGCCATAAACAAACTGTACAACAGAAGGAAGACACTGTTGCAAAAGAAAGTACAATCTCATGCGTGGAGGAGCTCCCTGGTCAGCCTCAGTAAGAAGGTGAGATCCCTTATAAGATCCACCAAAGCTAGCTATGGAAACAAAACCGCCACTAATTCCAATGACAACCACAAAGCATTCTATAGCTATTTCAAATATCTCGATGTCAACACTCAGATCTGCTCTGAGTTACAGCACAAAGGCAGGAACATTACAGAACCCACTGATATTGCCAAAATCCTGGCAGATAGGTTCAGTGCTACCTTTCCCCCCTCTCACCCCCTAAAGGGCCCATATTTATACAGGAAGAGTGCAGAGTCCCTGCAATCACAACTATGCAGGTAAAAGCTGCACACTCTAAAGCCAATATCACAGCATCCATGGGACCAGACAACATCCCAGGCCACGTTTTACATGAACTTCAGAATGTACTGGCTCCCCACCTATGCACCATGTTCAATAATAGCCTTGCATCATGCTTTGTGCCCCCTGAATGGTGCACAGCAGCAGTTATCCCACTCCACAAAGGTGGCACCACAATGGACCACGGGACCTATTGCCCTATAGGCCTGACTAGCCTGGTCTGCAAGGATATGGAGCACATCATCATGGATCTCAGTCTCAGAGACATTGGGTACCTCCAAACCTTAGACCCCTCCCAATTTGGCTTTCTTAAGGGCAGACTATGCCTCCTATACCTGGTGGATTTCTTAGAGAGACAGTTACCAAGGCATTAGATGAGGGTAAGGAGGTCCACACAGCCTACCTAGATCTCTCAAAGGCTGTCAACACCATTCCCCATTCTGGTGTTATCGACATACCCATCCGCCTGAACATTAACTCCTACGTCATGTGATGGTTTGCAAAGTGGCTCATGGACAGAACCCACACAGTGGCAGTTGCATACCCTAGGTCTGACTGTATACCAGTTACAAGTGGTGTCCCCCAGGGCTCAGTCCTTGGAACCCTCATGTTCGGTATAAAATTCTCTGATGTGCAAACAAGCACAGAAGGGCTTTGGCTGAAAAGGTTTGCTGATGACTGCAAACTAGGGGCCATAATTGTTTCCCCAGCTGATACAGACACCGTCTGGAAGGGTCGCACTTAGATGAATACCTGGTGTCAATATCATGACCTCAAGCTGAATACCAAAAAGTGCATAGTCATCCCCTTTGGATATAACTAATTACCCGCGGACTACCACCTAGGTGTTAGTCCCCTACATACAGAAAATAGTAATAAGGGATCTGGGAACCCCAGTAGATAATAATCTCTCCTTCGATACCTATAATGACAAAGTGGTTAGAATATCCTTCTACGTGGCCCCCCTAATCTCTAATGGGTTTGCATCCAGAACAAAGGAGGCCATTGTGCCTCTCTACTCATACTTATTAGACCCAATAAAGGATACAGCTCCCCATTTGGGATGTACCTTACAAGACAACTGCAACAGCTTGGAAGACCACAACAGTACCACACCAAGAGGATTACTGACCTCAAACAGATGACCTATGCAGCCCAACCTAAGAAATTCCAGCTGTACTCGGTTGCATACCGCATACCTACAGGTGATCTCTGCTTGACATACAAGGCTCATGTCCAACCCAGTACTGCTAGATATGCTCCACCTAAACAGAAACCCTTGAGAGCCACATGCTCAAGGGATATACACCTAACCACAACGATGACTAGGAAGTGCTGGACGGATAGATTCCTGACCCAGATACTCCCCATGCTTTGGAACATGATTCCAATGTACATCAGGCAAGGGCCCTCGCTAGCACTCTTCAAGGGAAACCTTGACAGGTGGATGGGAGACAGACATGTACCCCGGGGATCACTGCAGTGGCTCTGCTGGACAGAGGCACAGGGAACTAATGGCTCTGCCATTCAGAGGCACAGGGAACTAACCTAAGGGGGGGGGGTGAAAGCCAACACACTCTAGCTAGGCTTATCAATACCCTTGGGCAGACAGCCTAGTACCTACCTTTACACTTATCACATGTCTTATGTGCATGGATAGTTAACTAGCTCTTCCATTTTACTTTGCTATCATGCTGATAAACTGTCGGGTGACTACAAGTCATATGTATCCTGTTATTGTGTATTGTAAATGCCAGTAGACATAACTAATGTTTGCCTAACATAACAGTAATGCTATGTAAAATGTAATACATATCTGCCTACAATACTGTACATTACACAGTTATTGGCACAATATCCCACAATGCAAATCATAATTGCACAGTAGGCCCACATTCGACATGTTATTCTCAGTAATACACCCATACATATGCCTACTGTTACAATATATCAACATATACTATCCCCTTTATAGCACGTACTTGTTGGACCAGCCCTGCCACTGACAACTGCTGGTGAGGAATATTTGGGTTCAAAGCCCTTATACAGCATCCCTTGTGGTGTATGCAGTGTTTGCCTTGTGACCTACAGCAGTACAAACATAAATACTACAAGCGTTACTATGCTCAACAATACATCACTACAAGATAACTGTTTCCACTGTATGGATTGCGTGCACTTTAAATATTACAGAACAGGTACTACATACACAGACATACTGAGTGTTCTACATACGTTATTAGTAACCCGAGGTGTCGTTGACTGTTAATTCAATCTTTTTCAGTTTGTGTTTCAATCTTCTTTGTAATGTTCTGCTGGTATATACAGATGGTTTGAATATGTGATAAGCCATCCTTTTCTAGTTAAATATCGGTAACATGCTATCCTGACCACCAATTGGTGTTCCAAAGTAGTTAATTAGATGCACATCAGCTGTGCAGCTATTCCATTAGCCAATACCATGGCAACAGTGGTGTATAATTGAGTACTCCACATGGGCGTTGTCCGTTTGCCTTACTTTCGAGGAAGATGGCCTGGATATGTTGTTTGTGATGTATTTCAACAGCTATATGGAGACAGGCAGATATATATTAGCTTCATAACTCCCGTGGATTGTGTGTGATGGCTAGAAGATGTTGTTCTACATGTTAGTACAGCTGTTATATTTCAGAACATTGCTACTTATGCAGGGTTTGTTTGTACCTGATACTTCTGCAGATGTTTCAGTCTGGCAAGGATGTTTGAGCAACTCAAGGCTATATGGCTATGCATGAACTGTTAGGTGGTTTACAGTGTGCTCACCAGACATCCTTGGTTTGGTGTACATGTGTATCATACTGTGCTGTTAATCAGTAATTGGTAACACTTCCCAGTGTACATACAACCTTCTGAAATGGGATTAGTGCAAAGAAACCCTGTAACATCAGCAGCTGTTCCATTGTATAACAGCAACTATTTCACATAGGGCCATGTTAGTTTGTCTCTGACAAGGTATATTAAGGCTTCTGCAGATGTCGTACAGTGAGTGAATGATTTGTGATGTTATTACAGTTTGTATTGTAATTTGTTTTGGTGGGGGGGTGATGTTGGTGGGTGTACATAGCAGATGCAGGTGTGTAGGAACTGCTTTTATACATAATCAATATGTGCGTGAGGGTTCCCTCCCTATTTGAGCACCTATCCTTTAGTGGACTAATACTATGGTAATTGCAGGCTGATTCATTAAGGCACTGTTAATTGGTTCCTGTATAGCATGCAGGTGATGTTAGTCCTTGAATCCTTTCAGCAGTACATCGGAATGTCATAAAGTGTTGCTACATGAAAGCTGTGTATTTCTGTCATAGGCATTTGCAGTCACTGGAGTTGTGTTGGTGACTGACCCTCTTTGGCTAGGGTTGCCACCTTTTCATATGGCCATAGTGGGACATTTTCAGGACACACATCAGCTTTTACAGGCCGACACAAACCCACAGTAAGTACAAGGGATAGAACTTTCCTTTTTTGCCTAAATATAAGCTTATTCTTGTAGCAGTTTAGTTGCTTATCCTGTTTCTTGTAACATGTAGGTATTTTCGATACAGAAAGAACTATTTTATGCAACTATTACATTACATATGAGACATAATTATGTCCTACAATCTCAGGACATTTGCCACATTTAATATTTTTGGTCTGGACACAACCGCCCAAAGAGGGACTGTCCCTCGCAAAGTGGGACAGGTGGTAACCCTATCATTGGCTCATGTCCATAGCACATATTTGTAATAGTGTATAGGCATATACTCTCCATATCCTTTGTTCATAAAGTTTGGTCCTGGCCGAATGTGTGATTGCTGTGGTCCATGTTATACTCGTATATGAACACTTCAGCTGCTGTATAGGGGATTCCTATGGACTCCTGAAACCACACAATTCTGATGCCCACAGTACCGGGCCCAGACTCCCATACCCCACATTACCGACATTGACAGTAACTCGCAAAAGTAACACAAACATGGAACACACACACACGCACACACAGACACACTGCTACCCACCACATCCAAACAAACCATCCTATACTACATATGAGCAGATGGGCAAGCCCCCCTATACCCCCCATGTGGGTGTCTGCACCCCCCACACCCCCCTACTTTAATATTCTACCTTCTTGATAGCACAAACAGATGCACAAAGCAAACCCACACCCACACATTTCAGTCCCCCAGGAACACACACCACACTCAGAACACACACTTGCACACACTACAGCCCTCAGAAACACACTTATACACAGTAACCTACCTGAACCGCAACACCAGAAGCACTGATTAAATGTCCCTTAACATCGGTTTTTAAACCTCGTGCTTCTGGTGTTTCGGTACTGTGGTCTTTCGGACTTTATGCCTCATGATTATGCGCGCCGGTATGTCAAGCAGTCGGTACATGGTAGGTATCCCATTTATATGTACCTCCATGGTTATGTAGATGTTGTTAACCTATCTATATATCTACATATATATGTATACCCCCATATATTGACATATATCTCTCTCTCTCTCCCGCTCTCTCTCACTATATATATATATGCTTAGCAACAGGCAACCCAGATTAGCAATGCTCCAGTGTGCTTACAGCTACAGTGGCGCACCCCTCTCTTGCTGTCATGTTTACCTCCAGGCCACACCTCGTGTTGTACCGCTACAGCATGTGGTACATCCTTACGCTGGCGGGGAGTTTGCGATTCAGTATTACTTGACTCATTTGTATAGCATTGACTACTAATTCCTAGTTACTGTGCAGAACACTGTCACAGACCCTTAGCAATCATTGCGCCATGATTGTGGTGTAGCATGTATGCCAGTGAATATTATGGGGAATCCATGAATTGTGTTACATTGCAGTTTTATGACATCTAAATATATTTTCATTGTGATCCCATTTGAGCACCGATGCACTGCAGTTTTACTTTGCTTATGTGTGGCCATGACATTAAATGTTATTTTTTATGTGTTGTGCATGTGTTTTTATGCCAGTGGATATATATTTAGCCATTGGCATATATTAACATTATAATACGTAAGTTTGGTCCACCTTCATGGCTCCAATTTTATGTTTGAAAAAATGTAAACGTTTTTTTTGGTTTACATTTCTTCATGCTTACGCTACACCTGCACCACTTCATGAATCGCTATATACCTTTATTTGCATGCTACACTGCTGTGCATGGGGTAATTAGCATACATGTGCTGGGAGCTGCGCAGCTCTGGCGTATGCTGGTAGTGCATGTGGAAATAGCTCGTACATGAATCGCTCGGCGGCCATATTTGGCATTAGATCACGGATGCTACTCCGGCGCCTAGCGCAAGATTCATGAATCGCAGGAACAGCTATGCCAATCAATCAAGCCTGTAATGGAATATAGTAGGGGGCATGTAAAGATGGAAGATTGGAAGTTCAAACAATATTATGTCTCAACAACACATGCTGTACTGATATATTGCTGAAGAGAGCCTATGGCCATAGAATCTGTGTCTGTCTGCAATGACAGAGAACACAGCTCAGGGCCATGAATCACCGCAGGAAAGGATGGCTCATATATGACCACTACTGGAGTGTGTGTTGCACAATACCGACTGTGACACTGTTAGGCCACACCCATTGCAAATCATACCGTCAGTAATTTTGCTACATCCAGCTCTGACTTGTGCCTCTTTTTTCAATGCCAATGTCTGCAAACCATATAACATAGCTGGTCTCACTATCCTCTTCTAGACCTTTCCTATCACTGTGAATGGTACTTGTCTGTCACAAAACACACATGACACTCTTCCTCACCAACCACATCTTGCTCATTCTCATGTCGTCACCTCTCTCCCACACTCGCAATTACTCTGAACTGTTGTTCCCAAGTATTTACACCTATCCACCTTAGCAAACTGTGCTCCCTACATCCTCACCATTCCTCCATCCTCCCTCCCATTCACACACATATATTCCATCTTAGTCCTGCTGACAATCATTCTTCCCCCTCTTGACCATACCTCCACCTCTCCAGGGTCTCCCGAACCTGTTCCCTACTCTCACTACAGACCACAGTGTCATCTGCAAACAGCACAGTCTAGGGGGACTCCTACCTGATTATGTCTGTCAACCTGTTGATCACCACTGGAAATAAGAAAGGCATCATAGCTGATCCCTGATGTACTCCCACCTCCACCTTAAACACACCTGTCACTCCCAATGCAGAACTCACTGCTTTCACACTAGCCTTGTACATATACTGTAACATTCTTATGGATTCCTCCGCCACTCCTGACAATCTCATACAATACCACAACTCCTCTCTAGGCATCCCGTCATATGCTGTCTGTAAGTCCACAAAGACACAATGCAGCTACATCTTACCTTCTCTATATGCCCCCATCAACAATGTCAGAGCAAACATCATATCTGTACTGCTCTATCCTGGCATGAAACCTTGCTGTTGATCAGTAATCCTAATCTCCCTTCTTAGCCTAGCTTCCACCACGATTTACTATTACCTCATGCTGTGACTGATCAGTGTTATCCCTCTGTAGTTAATACACTACCCTTATTCTCATAATCAGTACCCAAACATATTTCATCCATTCCTCACACATCCTCTCACTTTCCTAGATTACAGTAAACAATCTGGTTAAAAAGACCACTGACATTTGTCCTAGACACATCCATGCTTCCACAGGTTTGTCATCTGGACCAATACCTTTCCATTCTTAAACCTCTTCATAGCTATCCTTACTTCCCCCTTGATAATCTGTTGTACATCTTGATTCACCATACGCACATCATCCAACCTTCTCACTCTCTCGTTCTCTTCATTCAACAGCCTATCAAAGTACTGTTTCCACCTGCTTGACACACTTTCCTTGCTAGTGAGTGCAGTTCCACCATTATCCTTTCTCAGCCTTATCTGCTACACATCCTTTCTAGCTACATACCTCTGTCAAGCCAATTGGTACAGGTCCTATTTTCCATCCTTGGTGTCCAATCTTACATACAACCCTTCAGATGCCCCATTCTCAGCCTTTGCCACCACTCTCTTTGCCATGCACCCCATCTCCCTATACACCTGCCTACTTTCTGCATCTGTCTGACAATCCCACTTCTCATTGGCCAACCTCTTTCTCAGTAAACTCCCCTGTACTTCCTCAAGCCACCACCAGGTCTCCTTGTCCTCCTTCCTCTGTGCAGATGTCACACCAAGCCCTGTTCTACTTATCTCCCTTACTAGCATGGCTGTAGTTACCCACATATTTGCTAACTCTTCACTACCACCCACTGCCTGTCTTAACTCTTCCCTAAACTCATCCTCACAATCACCCTTTCTCAGTATCCACCATTTGATCCATGGTGCCGCCCTCACACTCCTCCCCCCTTCATGATCACCAGCATCATCCCACAGACTAGCCTTTCATGCTGCCTAACTACATTTTCCCCTGTCACCACTTTACAGTTACCAGTCCCCTTTAAACAGACCCACCTGCATAGGAGATAATCCACCTGTGTGCATCTTCCTCCACTCTTGTATGTCACCCTATGCCCCTTGGTCTTTTAATACTATGTATTCACCATACTCATGTCCAACCTCTGTTGCAAACTCCACCACCATCTAACCTTCTGCATTCCTTTGTTTAACACCATTCCTACACATCACTTCTGCATCCCCTCTGTCCCCTTCACCAGCATGCCCATTGAAATCTGCTCCAATCACCACTCACTCACCCTTGGGTACATGCATCACCACTTCATCCATCCACACCAAAGTATGCCTGCTTCATCCATCACACACACAATTAGCGGAGCATACGTACTAACAACTGTCAACATTACGCCATCAATTCCCAGCCTCCTGAACATCACTCTACCCAACACTCTTATCACCTCCACAGACACTCTTGGCATAATGCTCCTTCAGGTTAACCCCTACATCATTTCTCCTCCCATACACACCATGATAGAATTATTTGTACCCAATTCTGATACACACAGCTGTACACCCCTTCCATCTGGCCTCTGGCATATACAATATATCCACCTTTCCTCTGTCCAGCATATCAGCTAGCTCTGTCCCCATACCAATCATACTCACAACATTAACAGTTCCTACCCTCACTTCCACACACTCCCTCTCTGCCTGCCATATGAACATCAGACATCCCCCAGAGTATGTCTGTGAATGCAAAGGCTACTGCACTATCAAATGACATATGTGTGTTACAACAATATGAAGAAAGTGTCACTAATTGCTAACCATATCCCACCATGTAAGTGCGTTGTCCTACAGATGTCCTGCTGTAACAGGTTGACATGACTGACTGAGCAGCAAGGCTGTCATTACAGTGTGCCATACTGACATAGAACAGAAATGTATAGCAGATATTACCTGTGAATATGTATGTATGGGTAGGTGTACATGGCTGCCTCATAACAACTGACATGGAATGCAAAATGTCAGGTGAATAAGCTGTACATGTTGTACATGTGTGTAACATTAGTTTCTGTGCATCCAAAAGAGTTACACCTCTACAGCTACTGGTGGTGTCATTGCCCTGACACAGACGTGTTCGACCCTGTGCCCATGCCTACTACAAACAGATATATGACCACCCACATAGCTGTATGGCCTCAGCAAAACCTTACTTCTAAAACCTGTCTCCACCAAAGTAGAGAAAACTCCTTTGCTGGACAGCAGCAATGCACAAAGCACATAATGTGATACTATATTGATTGTTCAGGGCAATTTAGGAGAAGTAACAAACTGGGCATCATGTCAACCTTTGTCTGAATGAGCATAATAGGTCACAGGTGGATTACTGTAAGGCTAACTATGAGTGCAAATTGGACACATCCACTAAGGGCAATCACAAGGCCATCTTCACATATGTCTGCAGTCTCAGAGACGCCAACCCAACCCACCCTGTAATTGTGGTCAATCACAGCACATGCACACACACTATAGCTATAGACATCCTGCTGCAGACAGGTTTAGGGCAAATCTCACCACTCTGGATCACCTTCAGTAGAGGTGGATATGCACAGCACACACACCCCTCCCCTCATCATCATGGATCAGGTGCAAACTGCCTAATGAAAGTTGACAAAAGCAAGTCCCCTTGGGGCCTGATAACATTCCTGTCTGCATCCTACATGAACCCATGCATATGCTTCCATCTCCATTACACTCTGTATGCAAGCAAAGCATGAGCACCATTGACATCCCATCTGCAAGGAACATGGCAACTGTCATCCCTCTATACAAATGTGGATGGTGAATGGTGGTTTATGCAATGTACTTGCCCTCACTGGGGGGAACATGATACATCAGGACCAGGAGTACAATGTATGTTCATACAGTGCTGCCAGGTAAAGAGATATGATGTGTTTGTAAGTGGTGGATAATGACAGTCCATATGCATGTGCTGGCTCTGTAAAGAACTCTGGGCAATGTCTGAGGTCCTGTGATATTTCCCTGTGTATGTCCTGCATGTGACATGCAGCAGAAAATGCCTTACACTGATGCTGAGACAGCAGCCATCAAAGAAACTGTAACCTTAAACTATGCCATCCTTTCTGGACGTAGCCGGCAAAATCTGCAGAAGTGGACTGCCCTGTCAGATGAGATTGTCCACAGAGTGAATGTGTTGGGCCACCATGGATGCTCATATGATCAGGTCAGGCATAGAGCAACTGACCTGATACATTGTGCCTGGCAAAGGGATGCTGCTGTAGTGAGGGACTGTACAGCCACACAGGCTCCACTTACAGTGACAGAGGAGCTCCTTGCCAACCTTAGGGTAGCCCCCATACAAACTCAAACACAGGAAACAACAGTTGTGTAGGTGGGTGGTACCCACAATAGGCAAAAAGCATCCAGATAAGACCAAAGTGCACATTAATGTAATGAGGTAGCAGTGCAACTGTCTTCTACAGTCTCTAGATGCATATGTCAGTACAAAATGGATTAGTAGGTGGGGTGTAGTAATGCCCACAAGTGCACATCTATGGTGAAGGACAGCAAATTTTGTAATATCATAGTGTGTACTGTACCTGTGCAGAAATCTAGCATTTATCTTGTACCAATGCCTAATGTGAATCTGATGACAATACCTCTCCCTCACAACTACATAGGTCCCTCTGGTCTGCAGATGGGACAGCAGCCTGAACACAGTAAGTATAGGGTTTCCCAGTTGTGGCTCACCAGTACCTCAGGCATGCTAAACTTAATGCATGTGACCATGCACACAACTGGTACACTCAGCCATTTGGCAATATCTGCATGTTCCCCTGTGTGGTGCTTACTGCATTGCATCATGGTGGTCATGACAGGGGCCTATTTGCAGGAGATGTCACATATCTGTAACATACCTCACAACCTGTCATTGCAGGACACCTGGACAAAGACTGACAAAATGGGGGGACAAAGGCCCAAACCTAGGGTTATATTGTAGAAATTAGTGGTATACAGTGCATATAAATGGTGTGCACACCTGTTAGAATGCCAGGCATGTGTGATATACAAAAATGAGAGCACAATAGACAAGCTCAGAATACTTCCAACCTTTCTTGTGACTTACAACCTGTACAATTCAATTGTAAAGCAAAAAAAATCTGTTAGGGGAACAATAATGACACATAACAATAGTACAACAACCTAGATGCATATGTGTGCACAGGCTGAAGCTAGTACTGTGTTGAGGCAGCTTTCAATATAATTAGAGCAGTACATCTTACTGGGTACGCAACATCCATCAATTACAGAGATTCTTTGATTAACAGCAAGTAATGGTCAGCTGTCCTACCAGGATTATCCTAACATATACCCAGTTGACTGCTACAGCAACAGCCATGGTTCACATAGAGCTGACAAAGCTACTAAGGGACCAAATGTTTGAGATGTATCAGCCTGGAGAAGGGTACCCAAACATTTCCATAGCATAGCACATACCATGGAACACAGTGCAGACAGTCATCAAAAGGTGGTGAAACTATAGGGCTACAGTGACATTGTGAAGGAGTGGACATCCCACTAAAGTCTATGAGAATACAAGGCCAAAACTGGCCAGGGAGGCTGCCAGGAGCCCTACAGAAACAGTGAAGGAGTAGCAGGAATCTCCAGCAAGTACTGGGTGTGTACTACATGTCACAACAACCTTCCATGGTCTTCATATGTCCTGCCTATAGGGTAGGGTTGGAAGATGGCAGAAGTTCTTCACACCAAACAATATCCAGGCCTGGTGAAAGTCTGAAAACAATACATCAGGTCTCCAAAAAGCAAGTGGGAAAAAATGTGATATGGTGATATGGGACCATAGTTGTACTCATTGGCCACAATTCCGATAGGTGTGTTTGGCACAATATCACCACTGCACATCACCACAACATCACCCCCTCGGTGAACCATGAGGATGGCAGTGTCCTTCTTGGGGTTGCTCTTCACAAGCT
>NC_056732.1:778730357-778795357 GCF_019279795.1 Protopterus annectens | reverse complement strand
TGTACTCGGTTTGAAAGGACCCAAAATCTTTAACTTGTAAACACACACACACTTTTACATTTGCTAGGACTGAGATTAGAACTCTTATCTAACTAGTTATTTTTACTATAGTGCTATGCAGTTATCACATGCACCACAGAGCTTACAAGGCTGAGATTTGACGAAAGACACTTCTAAGGTTACTGATATCTGCAGGACTGTTAAAGTAGGGAAAGTGGAAGCGTACTGGGTTTGAATGGACCCAAAAGCTTTAATTTGTAAACACACACATTTACATTTGCCAGGACTGAGATTAGAACTCTTATCTAACTAGTTATTTATACTACAGTGTCATGCAGTTATCGCACATGCCACAGGGTGAGGCCTGATAAAAGGTACTTCTAAGGTGACTTATATCTGCAGGACTGCTAAAGTAGGGAGACGGGAAGTGTACTGGGTTTGAATGGACCTAAAAGCATTTACTTATAAACATACACACACACTTTTATATTTGCCAGGGCTGAGATTAAAACACCTACCTAACTTGTTATTTGTACTATAGTGTTACGCAGTTATCGCACATGCCACAGAGCTTATAGGACTGAGGCCTAACAAAAGGGACTTCTGTGGTGACAGCCTTCTTCAGGACTCTAAAGTAAGGCTATGGGAAGTGCACTGGGTGGGGAAGGCCTGTTCATTCCTAGGTCCTACTGACATTTTTCTAAGTGTATGAGCATGACTAGTGTGACCTTTTATAGTCCATGTGGGATTCCATTCCAGGGATTGGTGTACTCCAGTCCAGTTTGTTTTGTACTACAGCCATACCTCTCAACCTGTTGGTGCAGGATATCTGGAGATAGTCTATCAATAAGGGACGACAATGGGCCATACCGTGATTGTGACTATTTATCTCAGTAATATATGGGTTGCTGGGATTACAGGGCTTGTTTCAGCAGACATCTGACATATATGCCATTTGACATGTATTGTTCCAGTACCTCGTGACATACCTCCTCAGATATCACAGTGATTTACTAGAGGAATACAGGATGGATGATGCATACACCAGGATTATGGGCCAAATGCTACACATTCTTGTACAATCCAGCCTGTTGAGAGGTTTGCCTACAAGCAATTGACTGTTGGTGCTGTGGAAATGGTCCAGCACCTTAGTGATATATTACAATGGTGGAATCTCTGTGCATTGCTGTTCTGGCCTGGTCTGATTTCCAGTCCATGGTTGGGTAAGATAAGTCAGACAGGATTATGGTGACAGACAGACTCTGGATAGATTTGCAGGGGATAAAATATGTGGGGGTGGTCCTGGGTCAGAAATGTTTGCCTATAGCTACCAGTACTTTACGTAGGGGTCTTCTCAATGGTTGACTGCACTTGGAGGGTCTTGTCTGTTTCAGACTGTTTGACTAGCCCGGAGGTGTGTGTTTGTCTCACATATGTGTATGGCCTACCTCATTTTGCTTGGATGGCCACATTTTGGGGTCAGGATGTTGCAAAGTATAAGTGATCAGGGAAGGGTGTGTTACTCCCCATGGCTGTGGGCCAGGGTTCTGTGGGTGCAGACATGTCACCATCTTCCAGGGTTAAGACCCCCTCCAATGAGTGCATGCCATGCTACTACAATCATTCCATGAACTTTATAACATTATTAGAGCAGTATTTCAAAGGTGTCCTTTTCTTTGGACCTTTTTTGCCCCATTACTCATGGCTTTGTCCACATTTCTAGCTCTCTGACACTGGCAGGTTTTCTCCTAGCAGATAACAGCATGGCCTTTCTTTGCATTTTGCAGGCTGAGTTATGTTGGTGTTATGGATCCCATGATACTCCCTAACAGGGCACTGTGGGTAAGGCATGGGCATTTGCTACAAGGCCTGTAGGTCAGATGTGAAAGATGCAGGCCATCTGTAGCACGGCAGTGCATTCTGATGATCGTATGTTTGCAGGCTGCTGGCAGTGGACAATCATGGGATGGTACAAGTAAGTTGACTGTGGGTGTTACTGACAATTGTTTTCTGTTTGTGTTGAGCCATCACTCTAGTTGACTGCTGGATGCTGCTTAAGGCTAGAGACATGTTACTGGATTTCTATAGGACTATGAAGGGGTGACACATCTGTACACAATACACATTTTCAGAGACTGTGCTGATATTTGCTTAACATTTTGGTCCCATTTAAGATAGTGGTGTGCCCTATCTTTGAGACTACAGGCATAACAGTATCGACCACAGGTCAGATTGTTCTGGCATAAACATTTGTAGTTTCAGACTTCTTACCTTTCAAAGCCATGCTGCCACTGCCAGACCTGCTATGATATCACTATGTTAAAGTCTGTAGGTGGGAATTTCATGGATGTCACCATTTGGGGGCCTTTGCCAGACATTTCTGTATGGTTTTCTACAGCTGTTCTGCTGGGAGAGGCTGGGGATGGGTATGGGACTCCCACTTTAACAACCATGCATGTGACCTATGATACCCCAGTTATTTGGCTCACCACATATACTGCAGTGTTTTTTTTCAGCTAGGGTGGTATTGCATGGCGTGGGTAGGCCAGTACTGAGGATACACTTCCTGCTGTCCCACAGAGCTGTCAGTTGTCTGCTGCTATACCAGTAAGCCACCTCATTCCCTTGCATGCTTGAATCAATACCATAGATATGCTATCAGAAGCTTCTACTCCATTCATTCATTTTGTTAAGGAGACTGACTTACCTTGTGCCTGTGGCTGTTGTGAGGATCATGCTTGAGGGCTGGCTATGTCGGATGCATGCAGTAAACTACCTATACATGGTAAGGTATAGGTGGTGTGATGTTTGGCATCCATTTTACTGTGTGTGCAAGTCAGAGAGAGAGATCAGTCCCTCAGGCCCTACAGTGTCAGTGTATGTACTATGTGTTGCCTCGTTTCCAAAGGCAGGGCATACTGGGCATGCCTCTGTCTGCCTACAGGTCCATGCTCAGGATGTTCCTCCTCCAAGTGCCTTTGTGTCTGTGGAAACCTTGGCAATGGTGAGGAGCTGTGTGTCCCTTCCCCATTTTCTTCCTGCTGCAGCTTTTTCCACAGGACCATATTGTGTAGCATGGCGCATACTATGAACATGTGCACACATGTGGCTGGAGAGTACTGCAACACTCCACCAGATATGTAAAGACAGCGGAACCGTGACTTGAGCATCCCAAACACATGCTCTATAATGATCCTCCACTCCACTAACTACCTTGATTATAGCAAGCTCAGATGCTCATAAGCCTAGAACTTATTATACAGCAGGAACTTCTCATTGTAACATTTGTTAATGTCTGTTATGTACTTCACAGATAAAGATTCTAGTTGTCTACTGATGTACTATGTTCTTCATCTGTAAATATGTTGTAAGTAATTGCTATGTTAAATTGTTAATTGCTATGTAATCCAATGTAACTACTGTCTGTTTATTTTACTGTGGAGCTTTTCTCCCTGAGCCTCTGCTGAAAATGGACCTACGTCCAGTCGGACACTCCCGGTCAACAAATTTAAATAAATAAAATAAAATTAATAAAAATCCTCGTTTGTGCATGTGTCTCATTATGGCATTCTTGTGTGGGTGTGTATGCCTTTCTGATGGGTCTCATCATCCACGGCTTCAGTGCGTAGCCAGCATCCCCCACCAGATGGCCATATCAGATGCTCCCACTGGCAAATGTCCAGTAGAGCTGTGTCGAATGCCAGATGTGGGAGTCATTATAGCTTCCAGGGCTGCCAGCACACACATTCATGATAATGCCCTGGGCATCGCACATGACCTGGCAGTTGATGTAGTGGAACCCATTGAGGTTTAAGTAGACCCTACCCTGGTCACCAGGTGGTGCTTTGATGTGGATGTGCATGCAGTCTATGGCACCCAGTACCTCCAGGTATTCTGCTACATGGTGGAAGAGATGCATATTGCTGGTCCTCTCCTCACGGGTGCTGGGGAAGTAAATGTGTTCAGCGGCATGTGGTTGCATGGCATCCAGGAACTGGTGGAGTATCCTGGATGCAGATGCCTGTGAGACTCCCATGATATCCCCAGTTGGTCTTTGGAAAGTACCTGTAGCTAGTATTCTTAAGGCTACACATATCTTGGTATCCAGTGGGATGGGTTCACCTCTGTTAGTTCTGGATCTGAGGCGAGGCTGGCATAGCTCAACAAGTTGCTGAAGTATGTCCCTGTCCACCCTGTAGCACTCTGCTATCTCCAGATTATGTAGCCGCTGGTAGGTTACCCTGGGTCTGAACACTCTTCTCCTCCTCGGTCTGAGTTGGTTGTCATCATTATTCTCCTCACCACCCTCAGTCTCTAACACATACTGATACATAAGAGAAACAGAAGCCCCTAACATGTTTTGTTAGATTTACCACAATGTGATGTACAGTTTGTGGGAAAAAACAGACTGAAAGGTGTTAGCATAGTTTATAGTAGTGTGCTGGGCTGCTGCCTGTGTTATTGGCCGAGTCTGATACATTCCACCTGCCAGTTATAGTAGTTCTCCTTGATTGCCTTCTGTCTGCTGTTTCCTCTTCCCATTTCCTCCCTGTTTAAGCCCCAATGCAGGCTGTGCATACCCAGTGCTCAATTGTAAACAGTTCTGCTATTTTTGTTGGGTTTTTTTTTTGTATGTTTGTTTTAGGTCCAGTAGGTGCTGTGCACACCTGTTCAGCTAAAGTAAACAGTGTTAAGCAGAACTGGCCCTCCCTGGACATGAACACCCTCTGCATTACATGGAATAAGACAATACTGGCTCAGACACACACCCTTCCTTAGCTGTGCTTAACTAAGGGCAAACACAGGCCACTGAGCTCCAATGTTATTACAGCAAGCATGACACACCCACTTTTCATGTTATCTGCTCCTCTTGTCTGCACGGTGGTGTTAGAGCACCTACATAGTTAGGTGTAGTCTGACACTTAGAAGAAATTTGTGATTCAGTATAAATCCCCTCATTTGCATACACCACTGCCTAACTTCATAGCTACCACACTTACAGTGGGCCTTTTTCCTAAGCAACCACTATTCCCCGGTATTGTTTTCATTCTGCATGCCATTGACTATAATGGAAACATGCAGATTTCTGTAAAAAATTATTTTTCCCATTTTTTTTTTTTTTTATTTTCAGCACAATCCTGTTTGTTTTCCTCTGCCCTATGCTTAAACATCTGAGATCAGCCAAAATAAAATGAAAGTTTTATTTAAAAAAAAATTGAAACTATTTATCATGCCAATGGCCATATATTTAGCCATTGGCATGCCTACTAAATGTAATACATGCTTTATTATGAGCTGTCATGCCTCTGTTTTCTAATTAGCAGAAATGTGTTCAGCTAGTAACTGAACTCATTTCTGCTTCTTACACTATTCCTACACAGACACCTGCCTGCTTGCTGAATCGCTAATTCACCTCATTTTGCATGTTTTTCACCAACAAATAAGGTAATTAGCATTAGGCAGTGGTGTCCATGTAGGAATACTGCTGCCAAGCTCGTGCAGGTCAGATCAGCTGTTTGCTGAATCGCTCGGTGGCCGTATTCCATGCAGCAGCTGCTGCACTATTCCTACACTCCATGTAGGGTTTAATGAATCTCGGGGACTGTTTGTTCTATGAAAGCATAAAGGGCTAAATAAAGATAATCCCTAATGAGTTTACTTAAGACAGAGAAGATAGATTTATCAATTACATAAAACGTTAATTTGTTTATATATATATATATATATATATATATATATATATATATATATAATGTGTGTGTGTGTGTGTGTGTGCTTTTCATAACAGCAGTTGGCATATCATGGGAAGAAGCAAAGTTGTTGTTGTTGTTGTTGTGTCTTTCGGCTTTTCCCAGTTAGGGGTTGCCACAGCGGAACTCGGGTCCGCTAATGATTGGCAGTAGATTTTTACATGCCGAGTTGCCGGCCCTGACACACAACCTTCAATGAAGGTACACCCATTCACGCATGTCTCCACACAGAAGATGCTCTAGCTGAGAATCGAACAGGACAATGTTTTACTGTGAGGCGACAACACTACCGCAGCACCACAACATAAGATAAGAAACCGGCAAAATATAAAGACAATAAAAGATTACTTCTTACAGATAGCACACATAAAGACAAGATTACTTCTAATGGATATCACACATGAAGAGAACCTGAAAGTACCCTCCCAAACTCTAGATATAGTCTGAAAAAAAGTACACGAACAGTTGGCTAATCACATGACTAATTAAACGGCTTCTAATATGCTAGCCATAGTATTCACAAAAATATTTAACTTAGGGCTAGACTGGTTTTAATAAGCTTGTTAATGAAGTGGTTATTTAAATGAATTAACAGCATCCATCATCAGATGCTATTTGTATCTAATATTCTTTGCCTACATTTTATTTACTTATTTTTCATTTGATAGCAGTAAGTGGAATGAGCCATGAGCTCTATTCTTTCTTATCCATTATATCCATTAACTGGATGTTATATTAAATTTTAATTATACAAGTGCATATCAGCACCTTTCAGTTTGAACATTGGCTCTGTTTGATGGTCATAGCTGATGTGACGCCTCAGCTCCATGCAAAAAATGGGAAAAAAGGAATTGTTGCAAATGCCAATGCTAATACCAGCTCTGTCCCCCTACACCACCTTAGTAATGGGTGCTAATCCTAACCCTAATACTGCCCCTTCCCCCCAACCCTAGCCCTACACCTTAACATCTTGCAAACCTTCCTGTATCACTGCCTCTACACAGGACAAACTCAGACACACAAACATTCACAAACATACTCAAGCATTACTATATCTATTCCCGAGCCTAACCCTTATTCTTAACCTAAAATGCACAAACCTGCATACAAACACACAAAAGCATCCTTCACTCATCCCCCACTCTAACTCTAACTTACATACACACACACACACACACACACACACACGGTCTTACCACCCCCAAACCCACTTACCTCTATTGACATTCCATACTATCTGCAATGTCGATATTAGATCACACCCCTGCATTTGTCAGACAAATGTACATTCGGTAAAACACAGGGGAATCATATATATATAATATATATATATATATATATATATATATATATATATATATATATATATATATATATATATATATATATATATATCTGGGTCTACTTCACATGGTCGACAGGCCATATGATCGACATCCATTTGGTTGACAGATCATTTGGTCGACAAGCAAGTTATGTGGGGCTTGCCACACCCCTAACTATATATATCAACTCCAGGGTCACACAACATTGGGGAGGGGGGCAGATCTGCTTGTCGACCAAATGAGTGTCGATCATATGGCCTGTCGACCATCTCAGGTAGACCCATATATCTATATGTTATTTCATCTAAAACCCAAAATGTCTAAACACAACTGATCAAACAAAATGTGTCTATTCACAATTCATCTAACCTAGCAAAACTCAATATTTTTTTTTTTATTATTTTTTTGCAGAGGGTACAAGACCACCAGTACGCCACATGTGGGTGGCTTTGCCTCCATACCCCTTTAGCTTGTATATAACAACTCCACAATTGAACTACAGTGCAAGAAAGGAAAAAGCACTGGAAGGGAAATGCCATCTCCTACAATCCAGCACACTGTATCAAATCATACTCCAATATTAGCTATAAATCTTTCAGAAAATGTATAAATATAAACTTTGCTAACTATAAGTGTTATTACTGGTAGAATATATTGCAGAATACAGCAAACTTCCACTTAACCAGAACTCAAGCAACCAGAACTCTCAAGCAACCGGAAAAAAAAAAAATCGAAGAAATGCAGTACAATTTTCATGTATTGTACTTTCTGTTCCCCCCACAGAAACATACCTTACATTTTTAGAGTTTTAAAAGGAAGATAGGAATAAATTCCCTCTCTCCCCAACCTAAGAACAAGTCAAACTAAATAAATAGTATAGGGTAAAGTATTAGTCAGGCCTATTTTTATAAACTCTCAAGCAACCAGAAACTGCAGTTATCCGGCATCTACCAATCCTCATGGGTGCCGGTTAACTGAGAGTTTACTGTATCATTAGATTAGACATGACTGTATCATTTTTCCCCACTTTTGATACTTTGAATGTTTCCTGTGCAGGTATTTTATTTCATCATGCCAGTCTATATATATATGTTACCATATTACCACAGCCTGGTACACACACACACACACACATATATATATATATATATATATATATATATATATATATATATATATATATATAAGAAAAGTCCCAAGGTATGGAGGCAGGGACACTGTTAAAGATTCCACAAGTCTGTTTATTATTCCAATTCCACAAAAATATACTGTCTAAGCGCTTTCATAAAAAAATACTTCCTCAGACACATCATAACACTTAATAAAAAACTCAATTTTTATACCATACCTAATCAACACAGAACAATTTCCCTCCAAAATATTTAAAGGTACATACATATTTAAAACCATTATTCATTCACATAATAAATCAGTTTAACATACATTACAAGTTCAATAATATGCTAAAAGATATAATTATAAAACGTTTTTATAAAACCTACACCATGTAAACTCATTTCTTAATGTTCTTATTTCTTAAAACAGGTAAGAGGGATAGTGTATCATTCAGCCCATACCCTCTATGGGCTCCGAGCATAAAAATCCATTTCAGTTCTGTTAGTTCTGTGTCATTTACTAAATCACCAAGTCTTTCATTGGCATATTGTACTTGAAGTACTTGGAATAAGAACGTGTGTTCATTCCCCAAAAATATAGTATGTTTAGCCAATGCACTATATTCTTCTCCCCACTCATCGACACTCACAATATCGACAGCGGCACAACTTCACAAAAAAGTAAATTAAAATTTCATTTATTGTGCTAGCAGGGGGGCTCCACCCCCCTCACAGCCCCCATACCTTTAATATACCAACTCTGAGATCGCACTACAGTGCAAGAATGGAAATTTTTCCATTCTGCACTATTGGGAGATAGCATTTCCCCATTGTCGATATTCTGAATGTCAACCATATGGCGTTGGCCATATGGATGTCAGCGTTGTGAGCTGCTGGCGTTCTGTATGGGACCCATAAAAAAAAATATATATATATATATATATATATATATATATATATATATATATATGTGTGTGTGTGTGTGTGTGTGTATACATACATATATATATATATATATATATATATATATATATATATATATATATATATATATATATATACATACACACACAGACACACTCATACATATATAAATGAAAGATTCAACATTACAGTGGTAGTTACATTGCTCAGTTATCTGTTAACTTTACTATCCCCTAACCATGTGAGAGCATCTAGCTATATAGTTAATAATATATAACATAAAAATAAGCAAACAAGCAAACAACAACAAACTTACATTTTTACGATAATGGCATAAGCTAGATCATCCCCTCTGTTTTCAAAAGTGATTAAAAGTACACATCTCTTTACTGTTCACATTTTCACTGAATGTCCAGATTTTTGACACATATTTTTTATGTGTTCCTCATAAAATCTGTGGTTTTCTGGCAAATTGTTGAGAATTTAAGTTATTAAATACCAGTAGACGTTTGAGTTTCAGATTTCATATCCTTTAGAAAATATATGTTAATACAAATCCTATTTTTCTATCAACTTTCAAAGTTTGTAAGAGCAATGTTTAAAATTGTAACTGATTTTTAGCCTTTGTCCCCCATTGTTTTTGGCTTTGTCCAGATTTCTTTCTCTAACAGGTTCAGATGCATGTTTTGCATGTTTTTTTAAAGTACATAATCAGTAATCCAAATATAGAACTCTTCAGTTTCACTTTATTCATTTTCCTTGGCCATTCCTGTCAGTATCTTGAGTATTAGATCTCTTCAGCAATCAGATGATACCAAGGTTTCTCTTGGCAACCCTTTTTAGTGTTTTCTCTTCCTTTAGGAAAGTTATTGAGCCTTCCTACATCCCCACATCACCCTTCCGTATCCTTTTCTTTTGCAGCCAGCTGTAGCTTGCAGCTATTCTTTGATAATGTTGCTATCTTTCTGTTCCCACATAGAATCTCTGCTCAGTTTTGCTGTCTCAGAGTGGGGGCACACTGAACTGTCTTTAGTCCCTCACTGTTATAATAGAAGCTAGATTACAATTAACAATATCACCTCTGTTGGAGGTTATTGGACAGAATGCTTGCTTTCAGTCAGGGGGATCAAAATTTAATTCCCCACTCAGAATTTTAATACCATTCTAAATAAAATACTGATAATAATATTTAAAAAAATCTAAAGTAAAAAGGTAGGTTGTGTGTTAGTCTTGCCATGGTCATATGGGAACATGTTGAACACAGAAAACTACTGGCACAGCTGATCGAAAATCAGTTGATCGTACATGGTGGCAGTTGTTTTGTGCAAGATAACAGTACAGTGGGGATTGGGAAATGTGCCTTTTCTTCACTGTAGTATGACATCAGAGTTGGTATATATATAATTAGCTGAGACTTATTTTTTCATATTTTTTTTGATCAGCTGCTGATCGACAAGTGGTGCTCATTTTCTTTTAGTTCAGTATGTTGCAGTTTCAATTAAGTGTCATGGATATGGTCATATATATTCAGTTATTCGGCAGTTTATTCTTTTTTTTTTTAATACGGCTCAACTGTAGAGCTGTAAGTAATAGCAGTACAGTTGATGTAAAGGCTTGTATGCGAGCCTCATTATGGGAGATCAGAGTTTTATTTTCGCTTAGGACTTTACTAATAAAATTTAAAAAAAAATAAGGGTAGGTTAAGAAGCAAAGTATTTAGTTACAATGACTCCGAATTTCTGTTTTACCATGCCACATGCTGGGGTTTTAGCAAGACCTATCAATGCACACAATATTCACACACAGCAAAGTAGAGGTCACTCCCTACAGTTATTTACTTAAGTAGTTCAGTTGCTATTTTGTCCAATTATTTGTTCAGTTCATCAGGACATTATTTGTAGCAGCTTTCATCGTGCATGCTTTACTTCTGAAGTGTCTTTTAAGCTCCCCTCTGGTAAGGTGATAATCTCCAGTGGTATTACTAACATTATTGTAAATCCTTGGGAGAGCAGACACTCCAAACTCCACCTACTCTTTTTGTATTGGGATGGCTTTAGACTTTGCTAAAGAGGGGTGATCTATTGAATTAATGAAGAGAAACAGGCATTGGTCTTCTGCCTTTTTGTAGTTTATCAGCTAAGACTTAATCTTGGCACATTCTAATTATTCAGGTTTGTGTTTTAAGTATTATTCACATTGGCATTATTGGACATTTCTACACAGCAATAAACTATGCAAACACCTTTCAGTCTGGTTTTGTCCACAAACTTTGCACCATTAGTGTACACACTCGGGGGAATTTTAACTGGTAAAATGTTAGAGGCTGCTGTCACTTTGAGTATGTGCTAGAGACTGAGGGCAGTGAGGAGGATAATGCTGACAACCATCCCAGACTGAGGAGGAAGAGAATAGTGTTCAGACTCAGGGTAACCTACCAGGGGCTACATGATCTGGAGATATTAGAGCACTGCAAGGTGGACAGGGACTTATTTCAGGAACTCATCAAGCTGTGCCTGCCTCACCTCAGACCCAGAGACAACAGAGGGAAATCCATTCCAGTTCAAACCAAGGTATGTGTAGCCTTAAGAATACTACCTACAGGTACCTCCCAAAGACCTACTGGGGACATCATGAGGGTCTCACAGGCATCTGCATCCAGGTCCAGTTCCTGGATGTCATGCAAACACATGCTGGTGAGCACATATATTTCCCCAGCATCCATGAGGAGAAGACCAGCAATATGCATTGCTGCCACCATGTAGCAGACTACCCAGAGGTAATGGGTGCCATAGACTGCACGTACATCCAGATCAAGGCACCACTCAGTGAAGAGGGCAGAGTCTATGTCAACCACAAGGGCTATCACTCTATCAACTGCCAGGTGGTGTTCAGTGCCCAGGGCATTATCATGAATGTGTGTGCTGACAGCCCTGGTAGTTATCATGACTCCCACATCTGGCATCCCTCACAGCTGTACCAGGCATTTGCCAAAGGGGGCATCCCATAAGGCCATCTGGTGGGGGATGTTGGCTATGCACTGGAGCTGTGGATGATGACACCCATCAGAAATGCACACACACACACACACACACACACACACACACACACACACACACACACACACACACACACACTGAAGAATGCCATAATGAGGCACACTCACAAACCAGGAACATTATAGAGCATGTGTTTGGGATGCTCAAGTCACAGTTCCACTGCCTTGACATATCTTGTGGAACCTTGCAGTACTCTCCAGCCACATGTGCACACATGTTCATAGTATGTACCATGCTACACAATATGATCCTGTGGAAACAGCTGTGGCAGGAACATCACAGGGAAGGGCCACACATTCCCCCCACCACTGCTAAGGCCCCCACAGCCACAGGAGGACTTGAAGGAGGAACCCCCTGAGCCTGCTCCTGTAGGCAGATGGAGGCATGCCCAGTATGCCCAGGCCTTGGCAAAGTGGCAATGCATAGCACACACACTGACACTCTAGGGACCCAGGGAACAACAGCTCTCTCTGACTTGCACACACAGTAAAATTGATGCCATACACATCACACTACCTGTATCTTACCATGTATAGGCTGTGTATTGCGTGCATCTGACAGATCCAGCCCTCAAGTACTGTCCTCAAAACTGCTACAAGCACAAGGTAAGTCAGTCTTCTTAACAATTAATGAATGGAGTAATACACTGCAGTAGCATAGCCATAGTATCGCTGCATGCATGCAAGAGAATGGGGTGGCCTTCCAGGATAGCAGCAGATAACTGACAGCTATGTGGGACAACAGGAAATGTCCACCCAATACTAGCTTCCCCAGAGTATGCAGTAGTCACAGCAGTATATGTAGGCGGTTAACTAACTGACTGGGGCGTCATAGGTCACATGCATCGATGACAATGTGGGGGTCCCATACTCACCCCTCAGCCGCACCCAGCAAGTCAGCCATAGAAAACCATAAATAAATGTCTGTCAAAGGCCCACAAATGGAGACAATGAGGAAATATTACCATACAGACTTACACAGTGATATCGCAGCTGGTCTTGCAGTTGCAGTAAGGCTCTGCAAAGTTAGAAGTCTGAAACCCAAATGTTTGCCATTAAAATCTAACCTGTGGTCTTTAGTGATATGACTGTAGTCTTCAAGACAGGCACAATACTATGCAAAATGGAACCAAAATGTAAAGGAAACATCAGCACAATCCTTGCAAATGTGGACAGTTAACAGGTGTGCCACCCCCCCCCTCCACACCCATGTTCCCATAGAAATGCATTAACATTAATGTTTGTAGGGAAATAGCAGCAGAGCACACATTCCCAGGGCTGTCCCAATCAACTTGATAACTTGTTGCATGCCCACAATATGCAAGGGCCAATGAGCTATGTATATGTGTGGTCAGTACTGTCAGTATGTGGCCTGCACTTACTCCTGGCTGTTGTGTCGTAGTGGCCAAGGTACAGTACTGTGGTTGACAGGGTCTGTGTTCAAAGAACTGCAGTGCAAACTATTTTTCATGTCAAATACAGCTACAGTAGGAGTTGTATACACTGCCTGTACATCAATATCTGCTACTGCAGGAAAGCTGGACAAGTCAGGAACAGGAGGCCACACATATGGGCAGTACATAGCTCAGAGTTACCTACACAGTGCCTAGCATACCTCTCAACTGTACAGACATTTTGTAGAATGTCCAGAGGTTTGCATCATATTTATGGTCCCTTTATCATGAAATTGTGGTTTTCTGGTATTGGCAAAATAATGAAAGATTGTAGTTTCAGACTTCATACCTGTTAGGAAAATGCATGCTAATGCAAAGCCTGTTATTGTATCACCTTTCTATATTTGTAAGACCAGTAGTTAACAATAGTCCATATATGTAGGTCTTTGTCCCCAGATTACTTATGGCTTTGTCCAGATGTCTGGTTCTTATAAGTCAGGAGGTATAGTGCCTAGTAACACAGCAGGTACCTGAAGGTCAGTGTACTGCTAGGTTATAAAAGACTGCCAACTTACCATGTCGGCACTGACAACATGTCACTGGTCAACATCCATACTCCTGGAATGACTGGTTGTCACAGAAGGAGCACAAGTATGCCTTGTATATCTGTTCTGGATGTCCTAACATTGCATTTCCCTGCCAACTATTTCCAAAACAAGAAAGGCTCATGTCAAAACATCAATGGCAGACAGTGGGGAAGTAGATGTCATACCCATAAGAAAAAGCAAGCAAACACCAAACTGGTCTCCCAGCTGTCTGTGTTTGGCAGAACAGTATTAACACCCTGTCCCCATGTGTGGACCTTTGACTGACTGTCATACATGGGTCTGTCCAGATGTCAGTCTGTGATGGTTTGACAGCTAGGCCAAAATGTAACATCATAATAACATATAGCAACACAAAACATCTGTGGACCACAGCCATACCTCTCAACTGTACAGATTTTCACAGAATGTCCAGATTTTTGCCTGATATTTTGTGTCAGTTTTTCATAAAATTGTGGTTTTCTGGCAAATTAGTGGCAAATCATTAAAGATTGAAGTTAGAAAATAATGACAATTGAGTTTCAGACTTCATACCCTTCAGAAAATTCATGCTAATGCAATACCTGTTATTCTATCAATGTTCTATGTTTGTAAGAGAAATATTTAAAATTGTCCCTATTTTTGGGCCTTAGTCCCACTTTTATTTATGGCTTTGTCCAGATTTCCTGCTCTATGAGGTTGAGAGGTATGACCACAGCAAATGTAGTGGTGCAATGATGGATAACCTGCTAAATAGGTACACTCAGAGGTGTTAAGTCCATAACCTTGTGTGTGATGTTACAGCATTTACCCCACTCACACCAGAATTACAAATACATAACAGCAGCCACTGTGGGCAAAGCCTTTGACTGGACTACAGAAGGACAAAGCGACACACATAAGAGGAAGGGGAACCACTGGTCAGACAAATGGGGAATGTGCACACCAGAACAAATTGTGCAGTAACATAGGTGCCATGCAGTCTATGGAGTCAGTAAACATCACCTGCAAATACACAACACACACTCATGTAAGTGGAGGTCCGCAATAAAACAAAAACCCAAACAAAGGACACCTCCGAGGCAAAAAGACATGAGAACTCCACAAGCCTACACACCACAGACCACGCAGACTCCACACACCAAGGTCTTGCAAACACTAAGGCCTTACCATACACCCAACATATTACTCATAGAAGAATCCACTGGTAGACACACAGATGTGCCTCCCACCAGGCAGGATAAGTAGAACATCATGGTCACTTGTTTGTCAGGTGCCATAATCTGCCATTTCACACCTGCACTCAAGTCACTACACAATAGGTACAGGTATCATTCCAGCCTGGTCCATGGTGGTGTGAACGATGCCAGATGTTACTCCCTGGACTATAGGAAGACAGACATGATTAAGCTTGATGAATATGTGACACATGAAGGTATGTCCCTAGCCTTAAGCAGCAGTCTGCTGTCACCCAGAATGATGGCTCAATACAAACAGAAAATGATTGTCAGTAACACTTGGCTCCCTCACTGGTGTCATCCCAGGGGGATTCACCACCTGGCAACCTGGGAACATATGATCGTCAGACCACACTGCCTTTTTAGAGATGTCCTCCATCTGTCTCACTTGGCCTTTAGACCTCTGGCAAAGGGCCTTGCCTCCCCCATAGTGCAGTCATGGGGTCCATACTACCAACATAAAACACTCAAGAAAACACAAACTAAAGGCCATGCTGCTAAACCCTAGGAGTCCAAACAGGAAAATGCACTCATTGCAAGCAGTTGTAACCCTGAAAGATCGTGACATTTGTGCACTCACAGAATCCTGGTCCACAGCTGTGGAGAGAAACCCATCCTTACCTGATCACTCATCCTATCCCACAGCCAGACCCCAAAATGTGGGCATCAAAGCCAAAGGAGCTGGAGTATAAATATATATTAGACAGACACACACCTCCAGGCTCGTCAAACAGCCTAACACACACGAGACACTCCAAGTGCAGTCAACTGTCGGCAAGACCCCTATGCAAATTATACATAGCTATAGGCCAACATATCTGATTCAGGACACCCACCCCACATATCTTTCCCTCTACAATTCTATCAAGATCCCACCCATCACCCTTATCCTGGCTGACGTATATTACCCAAACACTGACTCAGAATCCAACCATGCCAGAACAGAAATGTACAGAGATTCCTCCATCTTATCAATGCTACATCCTTAGGACAGCCACTTGATACCCCCACAGGATGTGATACCTATGTCGGACTTGGCAGTAACCAACATGATCAATCACTGCAGCAGCCCTACAGTATCATCCTGCCTGGAAAGATCCGACAGAAAAGTGGTCACATGTCATATCACCACCTCTCCTGAACCACCTCTAGCCTTGGTAAAAGGAAAAAGTCCCACAAGCTGATCACAACCACCAGAGGGATGGTATAAACAGCTGAACATCCACCTACCTCAGTATAGGAACAGACACCAACTTCCGAATGTACACAAAACTAGCATGCCAGCATATAAATAGAGATGCACAAAATCAGGAATACTTGAAAAGACAACATCACCGTCTGCAAGGGAGAGTAAACCTGTCCACAAACATCTGAAATAAAGTAGCTATATACCAAAAGGATAACATTGCTGTCCAGGACCGAGAAGGAGCAGGTGCACAATTGGAAGTAATCACCCCTTAGCCTGAACAAACAAATAAGAGAATCAGTGAAATCCACTAAAGGCAACACTGAGTCCAAATTGCCCACATCTAAGACAAACAACGATAAGGCCTCCCTCACATATGTATGCATTCACAAAGGAAGCTCCCAGATCTGTGCAGAATAGGTGGTCAAGGACACCACATACACAAATGCTGTAGATATAGCCACTCCACTGGCTGATACATTCAGTGGAAATGTTTCCCCTCTGCCTCCTATCAGGAAAGCAGGACATCCCCAGCACCGGAGCACCCAACCCTTATCACTAGTGAGCAGGGCATCACTGCCCTCTCAAAGGCAAGAAGACAGCCTTCATGGGACCTGAATACATCCCAGGCTGCAAACTACATGAACCCAGGCATAAACTAGCAGCATCATTATGCACACTACACACCCAAAGCCTGAGTACTGTCTATGTCACAGCCAAGTGGCGGACAGCCACTGTCATTCCTTTACACCAAGGTGGAGTGTTCATTGATACAGGAAATTGAAGACCCATCAGCCAAACTAGCCTGATCTGTAAGGCCATGTAATGGATTATCATGGAACACATTAACAGGGACATTGGAAAAATCCAAATATATTAGCCTACACTGTCTGCCATCCTCAGGACATGTATATCAGTGAACTCTGGATGACATCGCTAAGGCAGTCAACAAAGGCTTGGATGAGGGAAAGATGGTGCACTCTGGCCACTGTGACCTGGCTGAAGCCTGACACACCATTCCCTACTTGCCCATTGTACATGAACTCTGTCAACTGGGCAGCAATCCATATGTTACAGGATGGGTATCAAACCAGTTAATTGATAGAACCCACATAATCATAACAGGGGTAGCCAGCTCAAACAGTACACCTGTAATGAGTGGCATACCTCAGGGATCAGTCTGGGAGCCTCTGATATATGGAGTATACTTCCTTGATGTGCAGGCCAAAAACACTGGCCTATGGCTTACCAAGTTGACAGATGACTGCAAGCTGGGAACAGTCATCAATACCCAAAGTGATATGGATGTCCTACAAGAGGGTCTTACCAAAACAAATGTCTGATTCCAGAAAGATGGCCTCAAGCTGAATGCCTGCCAATACATCATCATCCCCTTTGGGGAGACTGACGTCCCCACATAGTATCCCAGTAACAACAGTGTCCTACATACACAATCAGTAGTGAGGCAGTTGGCCACCAAGGTTGATAGCAACCTGATATCTGAGCACCATGTTGATCCCATTGTATAGAAAACATCATAGATGGAACAACTCAAATGTAAGGGTATCCCATCCAGAAACAAAGAGGTCATAAGAGCCATGTATGCTAACTTTATGAGGCCAATTATTTTCCTCAATGCCCCCTTTGGCATGTACCTCACAAAGCACATGCAGCAGTGGGAGAGACCTCAGAGGTTCCCCACTGGGAGAATACAGGACCACAAACATGTACCCTACACAGATAGGCTAACAGCACTGTCCCTCTACTCCATTCCATACAGACTCCACAGATGTAACCCCTGTCTGGTATATAAAGCAATCCAGACCCTGCCTTGATGGGACTATTGCACATCTGGATGTCAAGGCCCAGCTGATCAACCTGTAGGTGCAGCATCAACCTGGTCTGTGATATCAGTATGGCTTGTTGATGTGATAGACACATGTCCCACACACTTCCACATCAGTAGAATGCACTCCCTGTCCACATCAAGCCAAGTGTCTCAATACCTCTAGTGACATGATCCCTGGATAAGTGCATAGAAAACAGAAAATACAGTCATGTGTTTCTAGCTGTGTCCCTTCTGGACAGGGCCTCTGGGTGCTGACATGTCTTAAAATGGGCTACACTCTCATCTGGCTGGGTTATAAGGGCTTCAGGGCCAGTAACCTACTAACATCATATCATCCTATCAACTTATACACAACTGTCTGTCAGTGGTTCACCACATTACTATGTACTGCTCTGCCACTGACATACCTGAAAATCACAGTGCTATGTGGAATATACCACACATATAATGGACATTTCTGCTCAGTAGAATGCAATCTGTACCCACACTCATACCTCTCAACTTCTTACAGCAAGACTTTTGGACAAAGTCATAAATAAAAGTGGGACAAAGACCCAATGATAGGCACATGTTTTAAATATTGCTCTTACAAACTGAGAAAGTTGTCAGAATAATGGGTTTTGCATTAGCAGGAATTGTCTGAAGGTTATGAAATCTGAAATACTAATGTCTGTCATTATTTTCTAACTTCAGCCTTTAATTATTTGCAACTAACTTGCCATAAAAACACAAGTTTATGTAGACTGAATAAAACTTCTAGACAAACATCTGGACAATCTGCATGTAGCTGTACAGTTGAGAGGTATGGCCACAGCAGGATATGACTTTTCAGGTAAGAAGAATACCACACAAGCAGAAGATCACCAGCCAGTATGTCACCAAGGTGTTGGATTGTTTACACAGCTGCATCAGTCAATCAGCTGTAGCCGCACCTCACAACTGGCAGGATTGGACAATATTGGTCTGTGCATCATACATCTTGTGTTTCTCTGGTAAAGCACTGTGATGATCTGAGGATTTCTGTCACTAGGCAATGGCACAATATATTTCAGTGTCAGATGTCAGATACGTCAAAAAATGTCTGCTAAAACAAACCCTGTACCTCTAGCAACTTCCTGTTTACTTTTGAAAGGTATGGCTATAGCACACAAAATCCCGGACCAGAGTACAACTTTCTCTGGAATGGAGTCCCACTCTTACTATAGAAGGTCATACTGGGCATGCTCCTAACTTAGGGAATCACAGCCCATGTTGGAACCCACATTGGACTATAATAGGGTATCACAGCCCATGTCGGAACCCACATCAGACTATATAACTGTATTGTGCATTTATGTCTCTGCATACAGACAGCTATGTACACCTTAACTGCCTCTACACACACCCATCAGACAGGATTACTCTCAGCTAGCTGTAGGTGGCCCATATCTGATATATCTGCATCTGTTGTGTGTGATACACAGACATATATATGGCAACATATAACAATATGTCAAGTATACACACACATAGACATGGGGAAGAGAGAGAGAGACAGACAGTGATAGGGAGAGAGACACAGGGAGACACACACACACAGAGTGGGTGATACACAGGGATACCCTGAATGGCATAGAGTGATGTCCTGCTGTGGACAGTGGCATAGCAGTTGTAACCAGTTGCATGTGCCAGCATGAAGGTGAGCTCCATTGTGTAATAATACTGTGGTGGGGGTTATAATATCATATCACCTGCCTTTATGTGTGTGTCTGTCTGTAGGTTTAAGTATTAAGAGGCCATTCCCACTGACTACACTTACCATTGCCCTACTTCACAAGATCTGCTGATGTCTTTCACCTTAGAAGTACCTTTAAACACTTGTCAGCCCTGTGAGCTCTGTAGCGTGTGCAATAACTGCATAACACTATAGTACAAATAACTAGATAGGTAGGGGTTCTAATCGCAGTCCTGTTAAGTATTATTTGTAGGTGAAACAGTTTTAGGCCATTCCCACCCAGTACACTTCCCAGTGCCTTACTTTAGCAGTCCTGCAGATGTCAGTCACCTTAGAAGTACCTTTGGACACTTATCAGCTCTGTATTGCATGCAATAACTGAGTAACACTATAGTACAAATAACTAGATAGGTAGGGGTTCTAATCTCAGTCCTGGCAAATGTAAGTGTGTGTGTGTGTGTGTGTGTGTGTGTGTGTGTGTGTGTGTGTGTGTGTGTGTGTGTGTGTATGTGTGTGTGTGCTTGTAGGTGAAACAGTTTTAGGCCATTCCCACCCAGTACACTTCCCAGTGCCCTACTTTAGCAGTCCTGCTGATGTCATTCCCCTTAAAATTACCTTTGGACATTCCTAGCCCTATAAACTCTGTGATGCGTTCAATAACTACATAACAGTATAGTACAAATAACTACATAGGTTGGGGTTCTATTCTCAGTTCTGGCAAATTTGTGTGTGTAAAAGTGTTGGTAAGTGTGTATACTTGTAAAATAAAGTATTTTGAGGACGTTCCCACATAACACTTCCCAGTGTCCTATTTTAGCAGTCCTGCTGATGTCATTCACCTTAGAAGTACCTTTGGAAACTTGTCAGTCCTATAAACTCTGTAGTGAGTATGATAACTGTGTATCACTATAGTACCAATAACTAGATAGGCAGGGGTTCAACTCTCAGTTTTGGCAAATGTGTGTGTGTAAATTTATTTGTAAGTGTCTATGTTTGAAGGGTAATGTATTTTGATGCCCTTCCCACCCAGTACATTTCCCATTGCCGTACTTTGCAAGGGCTCTTGATGTAATTCACCTTAGATGTACTTTAGGATACTGCTAAATCCTATAAGGTCTGTGGCGTATGTGTGATAACTGTGTAACACTGTAGTACACATAACTAGATAGGTAGGAGTTCTAAACCCAATACTGGCAATTGTGATACTGTGTGTGCATGCGGCTGTGTGTGTGTGTGTGTGTGTGTGTGTGTATATACTTTTCATTGCCTTAATTTACAAGGTCTGCTGATGTCATTCACCTTAGAAGTACCTTTATACACTTGTCAGCCCTCTAAGCTCTGTGGCATGTGCAAAAACTGCATGATGCCATAATACAAATAATTAGATAGGTAGGGATTCTAATCTCAATACTGACAACTATAGTAATGTGTGCATGAAGCATATCCCTTGTGGTTGTTGTGTGTATCAGTTATACCATTTCAAGGCCTGATGACCACCTACCCATGACATTACGTTAAAGAGCCTATTAATGGCATCTGCCTCACATGCACCATGTAACACTATACAGCCCATACCAGTCATCTTTACAGATGTACATGGAATATCCAAATGTGTTCAACCTATACGTGGTCTGTGTCCCCTAACAATGAACATTCCTCTGATATCATTCCCAAATATGTTACAGTTACCATAGTGCCACACAAGCCAGCATCAGACATCGTAACTGACTGACACATCATACTGATACAAAGTCTGTCACTTTGTCACTTGTCCAGGTTTGTAGGAGCAGTAGAATAGACCAATCACTATTTCTGGTGGGTTATCCCACCATCCATGAAGGCATTCACAAGCTTACTTGTTGTAAGATGTTGTGTATGTCCCACGTATATAAACTACGTGGAAAATGTCATATGTGAGTAGCACTATAGTACATACAAGTGGATACATAGGGATACTAATATATCTATTGACAACTGTGTATGTGTTTCTGTATGCACATCTGCTGTGGCTGTCTTTACTGTGTGTATGTGATGGCTATACTATTTTGTGTGCCTCTTCCACCCTGTGAACTCCCCCATTGCCAACCTAGTTTCAGCCCATACAGATGTCATCCACCTTACAAGCACAGTTACACAGCTTCTAACACAAAGCCACTGTGGTGCATGCAATGGTCATATCACCGTATACTGTACATAAATAGATGGGTAGGTCATCTACTCTGAGAAGTGTCAACTCTATGTGTATGTGTGTTTCAATGCATGTCCCCATGCAGTAGTGTGTGTGTGTGTGTTTGTGTGTGTGTGTGTGTGTGTGTGTGTGTGTGTGTGTGTGTGTGTGTGTGTGTGTGTGTGTGTGTGTGTGTGTGTGTGTCAGATGGCTCTACCATGGTAAGAGCCTCTGAACCCACCATTGCCACTCCTAACAGCCCCTGCAATTGTCACCCACTTGAATAGTAGTGGCAGACACTGCAAAACTACATTACTTACATGGTATTTGTGTTACGTATCTAGCACTATTGTTCATAAGACTGTGCAGGTAGGGACTGTGCTCAAACCTTCAACATCTGCCCCATGTACAGGACTATGACTCTGTGTGCACTCCCAGCACGAGAGGCCAGACATGCATATGAGATAGCAGACAGACATGCTGGTGATTGTCAGGTTAGACTAACACAGGCTGACCTGTGCCAGAAATACATACCCCAAACCTGTCATACACAGTACCATGAATACCCTCTTCAACTGCATCAAGATTGAGTGGATGGCACAGAAATGGCAAGGGCAACAGCTGCTTATAGGTGAATCTGTTGCAGTTAATGTAATGGCTAAGCTTGTGAGGGACCTAGTGCCAGTGCTCAAGTAACCTCCTCTGTATGTGTGAGCCTGTGGTACTACAGAACACTGAGGTGACATGTATGAAGGCTAGCTGCCTTTGTCAATGGTCTGTATGCAAGGTCACAATGTCTGCCCCAATTGTCCCTCACACACTGTTGCATGTTCACACACCTGGGAAAAATGTACATATACAGCTGTACCTTTGCTATGAAAAGGTCACTATGTTTCCACTCTACCCTACTCATCATTGCTACTATCAGCAGGCTCACAGCCTGCAGAAATACAGACACCTGGAGAACAAACAAAATACAGTGTGTGGCACTACAGTCAGTCAGCAGTACTAACAGCAATAATGCATCATGGTTAAAAGGGTACATACACCTCGATGTGTACACATAACTATTGCCAGCAGACAGCACCTTACACAGCATTACATTACTACACTGTAATATATTCACCCTCTGCATCAGACCCATATCAGTATGCCCCTGCATCTTTGGTATGGAAAACAGGGATGTGGCGCAGGTATCATCACATGCAAAGGGTGTGGTATGGGATTGCCAGATGCCTAAGCTGGGCCATATGGTCGACATTATGTGTGTGTGTGTGTGTGTGTGGGGGGGGGGGGTGGTGTTCAGCTGGGCTGTGAAGAGGAGCTGTGCATGTCTGCTCATGACTGGCCTGTGATAGAGATGTGTGAGTGTTTGTATGCACGCAATCAAGCCATGTCAATGCCCTACAAAGGGCTATGTTGGACAGCCGTGGACCGTACATGGCAGGATATATTGTTCGCATTCTCCCACAAGGGATACAGGAACTGGTTCTGCCAGGAGTCTCACTGGCACCACCAGGCCCAAGGCCAGATACAGTACTACTCCTCGATGGTGACTGCTGTCTGCTGGTTCCGCATACTTGATGTGACTGGCCAGGACTACATGGCCATGGCCAGCTCCTATGTGGTGTGGACAGCACCCTCCCTTAGGTAGCGCTGGTGGTACTGCCACTATGGAAGTGTGAATGTGCATGACCACGTGGGCTCTTAGCCGATCTTGTTGCTGACCTATGTCCATGTGGCCGACACCCTATTCCCACCACATGCTCATGCAGAGACATTGCATGGTCACACATTGACAATGTCCCACCCCACTGTCTATCCACAACATTGGCAAAATGACATATGGCATCACAAATGCCGTGGAGGTCATCATGCATGGCAGGGAGTGCTGCATTCATGACCCTGAGCATCTGTCTGGTGTTTTGGTCAGTACGCGCCTTTGCCTCCATGATGGACCATAACATGTGTCTGGTGACACCTGCTGTGACACTTGCAACAGGGGCTTGATGGGCAGCAGTCCTCTGTTGAGCACCACTGCTCATCTGCCTGTGTGTGTGTCCTTGCCTGCTCTCTGGCTATGGCTAGTGTATATACTCACACTTGCCATAGCCACCACACTAGCCTGTTCCATGGCACCACCCACCAACTGCCCATTATCTGTGGCTGCTGGGGACTGGGTATGTGTGGGCATATTGACTGTGTGTGTGGACATTGTGGGTGAAAGTGGGATACCAACCAATGGCACAGATTCAGCCCCTGACAAAACCACCTGTGCCTCACTATGACCACCACCATCATTGGAGTCCACTAAGACATTGGCATCAGGTTGTGAGGGGAGAGACACCAATCCCCATGTCCACCTGCAAGGAGAAGACAACATATGTAAATTAATACCCTGCAGTATAATGTTTGCTGATACTCACACACACACACACACACACACACACACACACACACACACACACACACACACACACACACACACACACACACACACACACACACACACACACACACACACACACACACACACACACACACACACACACACACACACACACACACACCACACACACACTCTTGGTAAGTCTGGCACAGCTTTGCTGCCTATGGGCCCTGCAGTCCTGACTTTACAGTAGTTCTGACTGGTGCAATCCATCTCTTTAACAGCTAACTGTAAGGCCCTCAACAAAGGGTAACACATCCTACTGTTTGATGGGCCTATTACCACAATGGTAAGTGTGACCAAGACCAAGGCTATTGGAGTGAGCTATGCAGTGTCACCAAGTGCATATGCAAGTATTATAAGATCTGACTTACTGCTATACAGTCCAGACATAATGCCAAGGTTTAATGATATGTGATAATAACTAATGAAGGGACAAGAGAATACTCTATCAATGTAGTACCTACACAGTTCAGACACAGGGATTCATTTCAGACAACATTGTAAGACAGTCTGCAATGCATACAAGAAACATGTAAAGTACTAGGTGCATAGACTCATAGGATGATACTAGGCTAGTGGCCTGGATGCTCCCATAAGCCTAGCCCAGAGTTTTACCCATGTCCCTTCAAAGTCAGCACCTGCTTCCCCTGTCCACCTGGGACACACGTGGTATCCCAGGGGTGTCTTTTCCATTTCCCATGCAGTCATCCAGCTTCTTCTGCAAGAGGGCTATAGAGGTAGTCTGCTAGACATGGGGAGGGAGGGTATATTGCAGACAGTGAATTGTGTGGGACACTGAACTATCCCACCAACATGTACTATTCATGTTATAAATGAGGTGAGGGCCTTGCATGCAGGTTGTGTGAGTGGGGTTTGTCTTATGGATATGCAGAAGTGCCATCAAGGCTGGTTTGGAAATGGCCTTGTATGCCAGACACAGGTTGCCTATGATCAGTCTGTATGAAATTGAGTACAGGGACAGGGCTTTCAGCCTATCTGTATAGGATAGGTGTTGCAGACCCTGGGTTTGCCTGATCAATAACCTCTGTAGTCTCTGCAACTGCTGCATTTGCTTGGCAAGGTACATGGCAAAGGAGCCATTGTACTCGGTATTGCAGTTCATAAGGGTGGAGTACAGGGGTGATGTGGCCTCCTGGTTCCTGGATGACATACCCATATTTGTGAGGTGGGCCATGTAGACAGCCTTCCATACAGTGGTGCCAATGTGGTGGGAAACTGTAAGGTTGCTATCAACCTTGGTGAACAAGTTGCCTCACACCTGATTGCATGCTCAGTATAATTAGTGTGGATGACATCTAGCACAACAGGGAAAATTATGCATCTCTTGCATTCAGTTTGAGGCAATGCTTCTGGAACCAGTCATTAATTTGGGTAAGTGCCTCTTGGGGGATGTTCACGTCAGTAGAGAAATGTAAGACAGTGTCCAGCTTGCAGTCATATGTACACCTGGTGAGCCACAGACCACTGGTTTGTCTTGTACCTCAGAAACATATATCTCAAACAATAGAGGCCCCCAGACCAATCCTTGAGGTACACCACTCTGTATGGGTCTGCTACTAGAGGTGGCTTCCACTATTTTGACTGAGTGGGTACTATCATTGAGCCAGTTAGCTACCCATCTGGTAACATACAGGTTGATGCCTAGGTGTGCAGGCTTATGTATCATGGCCAACTGGGGATTGTTGTCAGAGGTTTGGGCTAGGTGAAGGTAGACAGTGTGCACTGTCTTACCCTCATCCTTGTGTTTGTTGACTGCTTCAAAAAAGTCAACCAGGTTTAACAGGCCTAATCTCCCTTTGACACTTCCACAATGTGTGCGCTCAAACATTTTGAGGTTGTCAATGGCCCTGTTTATAAGGTCCTCAATAATGCCTTCCGTGCCCTTACAGATCAGGCTAATTAGGCTGATCTGCATATCATTGGCTGGGATAGTGGATTGCTTCACTTTGTGTAGAGAGATGACAGCGGCTGTCCTCTGTGCAGATGGGATGACACTGGTGCTCAGGCTTTGATTGACTACAGTGTGTAATACAGCTGAGAGCTCATGCTTGTGTTCATGTAGGATGCAGCCAGGGATGGTATCAGGCCCCATGGAGACTTCAGTTTGTTGGCTTTGAGAGGGCATTACGGACCTACTTCCTGATGAAGAGGGGAGGGGGCAGGTGCTGTGCATGTCCATGTGTACTGATGGGGACGGGGGGGTGATGTTTACACTTAACCTGTCTGCAACAGGTTGGCTATATATATGCCGTATGTGTTTATGATGTTATTGACCATCACTACGGAGCAGATTTGGGTGTTGCTTCTGAGATTACAAATGTATGTGAGGAAGGCCTTGTGACTGGCTAAGGTGGATGTGTCCAATTTCCACTCACAGTTGGCCTTAGTGTAATTCACCTGTGACCTCATTTCTTTGTTCAGACAAAGGTGACATTGCTTCCAATTTGGCACCTGCTCCTTCTTGGCCCTGTCCAGGAATTATTTCCACCTATAATGCAATTTGTGTATTGGTACTGTCCACCACAGAGGTTTACCCTACCTTGAGGGAGATGATTTTGTCCTGTCAGGTATTGCTGAGTCCATACAGATCTGTAGGTGCTCACATAGTATTGTGTTGTAGGTTTGGATACTACTGATAGTTCCAACTGATGGATGTTGGCTGTAAAGCTACTTGTGCATGTTTTGAGGAGATTTATAGTCAGTCTTGGAAAGTGTTTTTTGTTTGACCCTGACAAGCTGGGGGGCAGGAGAGATGATGACCTAAAAAATGATGGCTATTTGGTCAGATCCTACCAAGGAGAATGACACTGTAGGAGTGCTACAGTGGCTACTCATATTGGTTAGGACCAGGAACAGGATATTTCCACCTGTCTTAGGAGTGTGGACCAGCTGATCCAATGCATTGGCATTGACAAAGCAGAGGAATCTCTGTGCATTCCTGTTCAGGTAGAATAGGTCATGTACACTATTGTTAGGTAATTAAAGTCACCCAGGAGAAGGGTAGAGGGTTGAATCTTGTCAGAGTCAAGCAAGTCCAGATAGGTGTAGTGGGTGTCCTGGGTCATGGTTGGAGGTCTGCAGCTATCTATGATTTGAATAGGTGTTTTGTCAGCAGTAAACTGCACTTGGGATGTTTCCCATGTTTCATATTGTTTAACCAGCTGGAGATGCGTATGTGCATCATGAAGTTTAAAACTCAACCTCCTTTGGCTTTGCAGCCCTCCATTTGGGGTCTAAAGGTATTTTAGGATGAGTAACCTGGCAAGGTCAGTGTGTGCTCCACAGCTTTAAACCAGGTTTAGTGATGACACAAATGTCAGCATCCTCCAGGACAATGTTAGTGTGCTCTCCACAGCTTCAAACCAGGTTTCAGTGACTGCACAAATGTCAGCATTATCCAGGACAAGCTATGTTTGCAATGACAATAGTTTCATACTAAGACTCCTAGCTCCTGTTAGAGCAAGATATCTGGACAAAGGTGCATATCAATGGGGGGCAAAGGCCAGAAAATAGTTACACTTTATAAATCTAGCTGTAACACACTTAGTTGCTAGTAAAGACAGTTTTGCATTCACAGGAATTCTCTGAATGATATGATATCTGACATTCAAATGTATGCTATTATGTTATGACATCAGTCTTTAGTGGGTTGCCAGTGATTTGCCAGACAAAACACAACTGTATGAGGCATTGACTGCACATATGAAGAAAACTTGTGGTCAGTGTGAAAAACTCTGGACAGTTGAAAGGTATGGGCTCGGTACTGAACATGCAGTTCAACACACACTTATGTGGAAGTTGTTTACTATGCACATACCCTATATAGGTCCCTTACATTTGTAAGACAAGCATGTGCATCATAGTAGTATTCACAGATGACATATGAATATTTATAACATCCCAGGTAGCTGGCCTAGCAGTGTCACAGTCAGTCCTGGAGAACAGACACTCCAGTAGCAGCCATATGTGAGTTGACCTTTGCTGGAGTGACTCAGGGACCAGAGCTGTGATCTATGTCACTGCGGACAGGGCCAGCAGGAATGGCCATAGGTGCTGGACAGAAACATGTGAGTCCAGCAAGTCTTGTTGAGACCTATTGTTTAACTTCCTATTTTACATTATTCCATCCCGCATTCTGCATAACGTTGCATGCTGAATTGATTGACATACCTGTTATGGTGCTGAAGAGTTTCTCAGAATAATGCAAATGTTTAGGTTTGTGTAGTCATAGTCTGTCTTTGTGTAGAAAAGTTAAGACCGGTTTTGCATAGGCAGTAGCTTGTCTTTTGTAGGTAATGCTCATGAGCAGGTGATGGCCTATGCACCAATTGCTGTCTTCCACTTGCTAATTGCATCCAGAACAGCCGTGTTGTCTTTCCATTAGCCAATGCCATAGCAACACAGTGCTATAATTAGGTCCTTCATGTGGGCCTTGCACCTTTTCCTTGCCTGTGAGGAGGACATTATGGAGGTGTGGGGGTTACAGCTTCACAGAAGGTAGGTGGAAATACCCCTTAGAACAAGAAATGTGGAGAATTCCTAACAAAATGGGGGACAGAGTTCCAGAATTAGGTTCAGATTGTAAGTAAGTATTGCTGTTATACACTTAGAAGATTGCTAGATGAACAGGATTGTCTGGACATGCATTTTCTGGGTGACTTGACCTCTGACAGTAATATGTCTATGACATACCTCTCAAGTGTCCAGGTTTCTGCAGAATTCCCAGAGGTTTGCATCTTATGTTTGGTCTGTTCTTCAGACAATTTCTGTTTTTGAGAAATCAGTAGGATAATATGATGATTGAAGTCACTAAATGTTAACATCCATTTGTGTTTCAGACTTCATATCCTTCAGAGAAGTTATAGTACAACAAACCATGTAACACCAGCAGCTGTTTCAGTTTGTAACACCATATGTCCCTCTTTTTGGCCCCCTGTCCCCCAAGAATGTCAGGCTTTGTCCAGATGTCTTGCAGTAAGAGGTTCAGAGATATGTTATATCATTATTTAGTGACCTCAATCCTGATATCATCCCAGTGATTTAGCAGACTCCCAGAAATGTTACGAGGCAGTGGCCATAAATATGGTCCCACACCCTGGACATTCTGTGAAAATCTGTACAGTTTAGAGTTATGTATGTCTGGACATTGTTACCAGACTGTCTCGATTGTGTAGCAGTGTAGTCTGTAAATGTTTGTTGGGCTGCATAGGGGAGAGAGGAAGATGTCAGCATCATAGATCTTTTTCTATCTGACTTTGCATACTGCTACAACCACTGGTGGTCTATCAGCTATATATGTTTGTAGGGGTGGACTGAGAAATGTCCTGTAACACCTCAGGATTCCCTGTACACTGTGCCATGGGGCAGTATATGTATGTATAGTCTGTGACTGGCAATCAGGATATGTTTGCTCAAACAGTCATTATACTTTAGAGTTCACTTGGGGTACTGGTATGTTGCTGTGACTGTGGTGCAAATAGTTGTGGGTGGACAATTTCTCACCAATGTCTACTTTTCCCTACAGTTACATCCCTGTAGTGCATGATGTGTTTGCAGATGCATGAGTAATTTCCCAGAGTTGATTTGGGGTAGTGTTGTGTTGGTCTGACTGTATTTCCGAAGGTGCTGGGTGAAATGGTTGGCAGCTCTCAGTGTTTTTTCCCTTCTGTTACATGACCCCAGTCATACCTCTCCACTGTCCAGATTTCTATACACTGTCCAGATGTGTGGCTCATATTTTTGGTCTGTTCCCTATAAAAGTTGTGGGTTTCTGACAAATCACTGGGATGATGGGAGCAATGACATCACTAAATGATGACAATCATTTGTGTTTCAGATCTGAAATCTATCAGAAAATATATGTTAAAACAAACAGTGATAGTCTAGCAAACATCCAAGCTTATAACAGCCATATTTCAAATATGTCACTGTTGTTTGCCCTTTACCCCCCCCCCACACTGTCAGGCATTTTGCAGATGTCTTGCAGTAGGAGGTTGAGTATATATGCATACACACATGTGTGTGTGTATATATATATATATATATATATATATATATATATATATATATATATATATATATATATACATGTATATATATATATATATATATATATATATATATATATATATATATATGTATATATATATATATATATATATATATATATATATATATATATATATATATATATATATATATATATATATATATATATATATACATAATTATGTATATAACAGTACTAATTGCACAAGTTTTACCTAATGCTGGATGACCATCCTTCATGATATATTTACTGAAGCATTTTTAATTCTCGCAGCTTATGTGGAGTAGTGATAGCTGCTATGACTGGAGTGTACAGGTTCCTGAGTTTAAGGCTTACCAGGAATGTGCATTTTTCCCTTATGTTAAATGACTGTAGTGCATGTATGTATGTAAAAGCATCACAAGTTCCCATAGCTCAGATGTCGTTGAGGTACATTGCTGTGAATGTAGTGCACGGGGTGCTGGGTTCAAAACTTGGTAATGGTGACTTTTCTTCATTAATGCTAAATGATCATAATGCATGATATGTTTGTAAAAGCATCACAAGACCCCATAGCTCAGATGGTGTAGTGGTACAGTGCTGTGATTGTAATACATAGTCCTGGGTTTGAGACTTGGTATGGCTGATCATTTTGTTACTGGGCAGAACAAGGGCTGATAGAGACAGAGGGATTAAAGCACTTTTAAGCAGCTGTAAGTGGGTTTGCGTGGTTTTGCGTGAAGCTAAGTGATGCTAACAGATGGCTAAGTCCTCTTAGCTTCGCTTAGCAGCACTTATTTCCATTTACTCCTGCGCTAATTTTAAATAAAGAAAAGAAAAAGGATGATAGGAAAGTGGAGAAATGGGGGCAAGCAGGGGGTAAGACATTAGGAAAAGCAGCTATGGATGTTCAGGATGGGTGTAGGAAAGGACCATAGTTCTACCTTTCTACTGCAGCAACAGCTGTGACTGATGTGGAAAATTTGGAATTTACAGCCTCACACCCCACAGAGGGGGGTGCTGGCAACATACATTTGTAGAGTAATTTGGTGGTAGATTGCTTTACATCACTGGACATGGTTGTGAAATGTAGTGCTGTGTATGGGCTAATGATTTTTTTTTTGCGGGACAGATGCCCTTTTTTAAGTTGAGAGTGGGATGTTGGGGAAGGGCTGTAGGTATGTTCGGGTAGGTAGGTTGTGTAAGATAGATTGCATTTGCAGACAGACAAGATGCACAAGACAGCAGGCAGGGGCAGTATATGAAACATGAGGGGGGTAAACACCTTGGACAGGGAAGGTAGTTGGGAATCAGAGGCCCATGAGCCCCCAAATAGATACAGTGGGACTGAGGTCTCCATCCATGGGCAGTCACCACTGCACTTTCATGGCCCTGAAGATGGCTGTGCTGGGGGCTGGATAACAGGGGCAGCCTCCTCCTCCAGGTGTGCCAGGTGGCCCTCCATCTGGCGCAGCTGTCCATCCAACTCAGAGTGCATGATGCTGCGCACCATTCCTCAGAAAATGTTGTGGGTAATGGGCTCCTCTCTGCGTCGGCACCCACAGGAGGGACAGGCCCCATCCCCTGAGGCAGTTCCATCCGAAGGTGGTGCAGGACCAGCGGAGATGGATGTTCCAGGTTGTGTCCCAGACATGCTGGGGCCCAATGCAATGGCCAGATAAGGCGGGACAAGAGGATCCACCAGGATCTTCCTTCCCAAACATACTATGGTGTTGTAGTTTTCCAATATATATATTGGTTAGTCATGAATAAAACATTTCAAAATTAGTTATAACAGCATGCGTGGGTGTTCCAATGAACCCAAACCAACAGATTTGAAACAGTTGCACAGCAAACAGAACGCATGCATAAATGGAACAACACTAAGCATTTTAACAGTATGCAAGTTACATTGATTGCAACAGGCCACCAATAATGGTATTTGAACACGGTATGTTAATATGCCACCAATTAAATATATAAACAATAATAGAATGCATGTCCCAACAATAGGTTTTGAGAACAAATTGCCCATAGTATATGAATAATAATTATTGATGCAGATGAGGGGTGGGGGAGAGAAAACAGTCCATTAACAACTGTATACATTTCTATTTTTCACAACAGTACTGCTCAGTACTCTACAGGTCTTCCCTCACTTTACATCTACCTATGGCCCACAGCTTCTGTAGCACATACATACATACCTGTTAGACTGTCAACCTGTAATGGTATGGAACAGACTGGGAGAACTATGGATACATTACTGGAGGGGGCTTGTACATGTCAGGGTTACATACTTGACAAAGAAGGAGTACCCTGCACTGATGTTGTGTGAGTCTGCTAGTGGCGTACTTCACCTGGATTCCTATCTGTGTCCAAGGTGATCAGCAGTAGTGACCACTAGCCATGACAGCATGACGTTTGAGAGACATGTATCGGGAGTGCATAGTATATGTACCTATCCTGCTGTCATTTGCAAGCATGAGGTTGGACAGTCGGACAGTTGTATACAGTGTATTGGTATTCCCTTCATACAGCTACTACAAACATTTCTTCACCTGTATTACCTGTGGATAAAATATCTGTTACCACTATCTGAGTGTTTCTAGAAATATTCAAAAATTTTTGAGTGCATATATGCACACATCTCAGTACCACTCCCTGGATTTGAACTGTGTCTAGGTATGCTAAAATGAAAAACAAGGTTATTTCTCATTACACAGAGCTACCTGGAAACTGATGTCACTTGTTGACTGTTTTCTGCCTAATACTCTGTGGTTTAGACAGTCTGACCTTGTAATCCTCAGATTCCAGCAGGACAGATAGTGTATTGTGTATTAATCTTTTGAAATAATACAATCTGGAAAGCAAAGGTTAACACAAGGCAATGCAGCCGGGGACACACTGTAATACACTGGACATTACTATTCAGGGTTCAGATCTTACTGTATAACATATGTCATGTTTTATTTATATGTTGTTTTACAGCTCCACAACCTACTGTTTTGCATAATAGCTGATTCTCAGAACAACCTCAGTTAATTCATGCTGTCAGAGCCATATTTGCTGTGAAGAATTTGTACACATTCTATTTCTACAACTACCAGAGTAAACACAACAGTTGGTAGTTTATGTCTTTATTTTACTTATATGACACAGTCCTTTACTACTGCATGTCATGTAAGTCAATATTAGTCTGGCAAACTTTAATTTAATTGTTAGACACAGAACACACTACAGATACTGGCAGTAACAATTTACTTCTTCTTATTTATTTCACTATATACTGCAAGGTAGATCTGTACTCACCAGCTTGTCGGCACCGGCTTGTCAGTCTGTCAGCATGGGACTCTGCATTGCTAGCCCTCTCCACTGCAGCTGTAGGGGGAGAAAACAAACATTATGCATACCTGTCTATCACATACTCAGGCTAGGATTTGGTACAGCTATGAGTGACATACTTACAAACTACTGGAGCATTCCATACCCAAGCATCTTGGATCCACAGGCCAAGAGCTCCCCTTCCTTCACTTTAGTTCAGCATAATGATGCCATACCTGCTCACCAGTTTGAGAGATTCCAGTGGCACTGGTGAGGTCTTGTTCCAGATGGTCTCAGGCTTCCACTTTGTACTGAGAGCCCTGGTACTGGCCCTACAGCAGTCTGTCATTATGTTTTTTTTTACACAGAGCCCAACCATGACCCTTGGCTCCTGAATGCCCCAGAGCTGTGCTCGAAAGTGTGCTCCCTCTCCACCACCAGACATGGTTCCTACAGAGATCAGACAACAACAGGTTATGGCTGTATTCCTGCCTTTGTGGTTTAAATAAGGCCATATTCCTGACCTTTGCCATCATTGGAACATTTTGAAAATGCTAAGCTCAGCTAAGTGGTGTGCAAATCTGCTAAGCTGAGTTGAACATTGCTTAAAGGTGTTATTGATGAGCATTGCTTAACAGTGTGCAAATCCGCTTAGCTGAGTTGACTGCTGCTTAGTATTTATGTCTAAGCAATGCTTAAACTGGCTAAGCAGAGCTGACCACTGTTAACCATTGTTCACTTTTCATTTTAAAAATATATCAGAATTATGACTTAATTAATCATTACTGACATATTATTCAGTGAATATGATTTACTTTGCATGATGCCCCTCTATGTGCTTTTATTACATTACCTTGGGGTGTAACTATACTGTATAGGACACTTGTGTATACATGGGTGGTTTCACATGTTATATGCACTAACACTTAGAACCAGCTAAACTACCCTGGTTAACAAATATCAATTGCTACATACTGTAAAACAAAAAAATAATTTTCACAATGTGTTCCCATGTAAAAATGAAGGGGCTGTCTTAGTACTCAAACCATGAACTGCTGCACACAAAGCTGAGACTCTAACCACTACACTATCTTGCCATTAGGAAGTTTTGCTATACATTTGTATTTAGCTCCTATGAGATGTTTAAGCAGTGCTGAGCAGAGGGCCGTAGCCTGCAAATCCGCTCAGCTACACTTAAACTTAACTTAGAATGGAAAAAAATAAGAAATTAATAAAAACACTTTAATTACATGTATCATTACTCCTTGTAAATCATATTTGGTAATGCACTACCTGTCATTCTATCAACTGTATAAGTCTGTATGGGCATTATCAAAATTGACATCACTACATAATGGCATACAATTGAGTTTCAGACTTCTAATCCTTCCCTACATGTTATGTTGATACCGACCATGTTCCACTATCAGCTTTCTAAGTTTGTAAGGGCAATATTTATTATCTGTCCCTATCTTCCCCCTATCATTTTATGCTTTGTCCAGATTTTTGCTCTAAGAGGTTGAGAGGTGTGCCCCCCATCATTTTAGGTTTTGTCCAGATTTGTGTCTCTAAGAGGTTCAGATGTATGATGAAAGTGTCTTACCACATACCTCTCCACCTCTTAGAGCAAAAAATCTGGACAAAAACCTAAAATGATGGGGGGACAAATAGGGACAGATTTTAAATATTGCTCTTACAAACTTATAAAGTTGATAGAATAATAGGTTTTGCATTACCATGACTTTTCCAGAGGATGTGGAGTCTTAAACTCAAATGTTTGTCATTATTTCCTGACTCCAATCCTCGGCTATTTACCAGAAAGGGACATATATTAGGGGGAACACACTGAAAATATGAGGCAGAAATCTGAATATTCTGTGAAAACCTGCACAGATGAGATGTATGCACCTGTGCAGCACTTTTGCAATGCAGGGGGGGTGTGACAGTACCTGCACACACTCCCTCCATTGCTTCCTATCTAAATACCTGCTTTCAGTGTCCGCGGACCCTGAAAGCATTTTGAAAGTGCAGTATGGCACTTTGACAATGCAGGGGGTATGTGACAGTACCTGTCACACACCACCTCCATTGCTTCCTGCCTAAATACCTGGTTTCAGTGTCCGTGGACACTGAAAGCAATTTGAAAGTGCCATATGGCACTTTGACAATGCAGGGGGTGTGTGACAGTACCTGTCACACACCTCCTCTATTGCTTCCTGTCTAAATACTTCCTTTCAGTGTCTGCAGATACTGACAGCAGTTAGAAAGTGTCGTATGGCACTTTAACAATGCAGGGAGTGCATGACAGTACCTGTCACACACCCCCTCCATTGCTTACTGCTTACATTTCTTGCTTTCAGTGTCTGCAGACTGATAGGACTTAGAAAGTGCCATATGGCACTTCCAGAGTGTATGGGTCGTGCTGGATGTGCAAGCACTACTAAAACACCCCCCTGCACTCAGTAGTGTTCATGTCCGCTAAGCCGTTATCAGTAGTGCGCCTTCATCAATAAGGAAGGTGCGCTGCTGTTAAGGCTATGTGGAAGAAGACGCCATTCATTCCATGCAGGAATAACACTATTGCATGGAGTGTATTGAATCCTGAGGAATATCTGTAATAACAGCTAATGACTGATAATACCAAAAGTACTCTTAAGATAAGCAAAGATGACTAATGTTAAAGAGCTGTCATCTACATGCGCATATGTCTAGTCTATTACTTAGAATGTGCTGGAGTAGTGCTATAGAAACCAAGCTGAACTTCATGTAAGGATGGGAACAGATCTTGTTTTGAATATAGACCAATAGTAGTTTATGCAGACATTTCAATAAAATCAGGTGGAGGTTGGTCTGTAGCTTTCTGGTTGTTTTGGATTAGGATTTTAGGATGTGGCAACAAAAGTGATTCCTGTATAACAGTAACAACTGTAGAAATAGATGTTGAGAAATATATGCTACAGACATTTTAGGAATTTGGGGTAGAATTTATTACAAGAACTTCCTTTGTTTCTTTTTAGTGCAGATAATGTGGTTGGCAAAGACTGGTTACGGTGCTTTTAAGTGAAACCTGAGGTGTGAATTTATATTAGTAAGAGAAGATGTTAAATTTGAAGAAAGTGTGGGTGTTCTTGTAGGATAACAACAAAGAGTTCTATTAAATATTCAAAAAATAGATTATAAGCTAACTAGATATTCAAAAGCTGTTTTTTTATCTTATACAAGTTTTGATATAGAGAGTATAACAAGAGTTTAAATGATCAATGTGTTATCTGGCCTTAAAGATTTGTAGAACTGTATTTTGCAGGTGCAAGGAGTGGAGACACATGCAAATTTAGCTTTGTTTCAGTTATTCTTCAATATTCCAGGGCTCAAGAATTAAGAAAATCTATTTTCCTGGTAAACTTCATTATTTTTTATAATTTGTTTTGCCCAGAATTTTATTAGCAAGTACTACAACTTGACACCACTTTAAGTGAATGATAACATATAAAATTCCATAATTTTCTTATTTTTTCCATGTATCTCTTTTCTCAGAAGGAGTAGATTCATGGAGGAAAAGTATTCTGCTCCTAACTCATTACTTTTCAGTAGCTTCCTGCTTGATGGAAACTTGCTGAATGGTGTGGATGAATGAATAATTTTCTCTAGTTTAATCATGTCAAATACTTAGTTATGCATGTTCCTAGAACACTTTAATACCCACCAATTCTTTTTTCCCATTCCCCTTCAATAAGCACATCACATTGAATGACATTTGACAACCTTTATTAAACTTTCATACATGATTGTTAACCAATATTTATTAATTTAAACCAAAACATGATACAGGTGAAGATAACATTCATGTAATATTAACATAGGACAGCTTGACTTCACTCATCCTGATCAGTAAGCAGCATCCATACCTCCACTCGCTTACTTATGACTCAGTGTACCACCACTCACTTCAGTTACCATTTATTAAATTACACCTCCAACCAAATAAGCAGCTGACCTCCGCTTGCTTATGTACTTATCAAGCAGTGCAATTGCTCACTTTCCTTTCCCAGATTATTGAATTGAACATCCAACACTAGAGGGGGAACAGAAGAGGGCAAGCCTGCACCTCTGCTCTGCCCTACCCAAACTGAAAATAACCACAATCCCCACTAATAAAAAGGGGAGGGAGGGCGGGTAGCAAGTTCACTCCAAAAATGTGACTCTTAAGGCAATTACACTTGCCTAAATCCCTTTAAGCCCCTCTGTACCCTTACCTCATTTCCTCCCAGTCATCCCTCATTCCTATATAACCCTATCCTCCCCTTATTCTCTTAACTCCTGCTACTCTATTAAACTAGACCCACTTGAAGATGTCCCTAGACAAATTGGTCTGTTCCAAACCTCTTTTACCCCGATCCCCTTCAATAAACTCATCACACTGAATGACATTCAACGGCCTTTATTAAACTTGCATATACATGATTGTTAACCAATATTTATTCATTTCAACCAAAACATAACACAGATGAAGATAACATCCATGTAACATTGACATAGGAAAGCGTGACCCCGCTCATCCTGATCAGTAAGCAGCATCCATAACTCCACTCACTTACTTATGAAGCAGCATACCACCACTCACTTCAGTTACCATTTATTAAATTACACTTCCAACCAAATAAGCAGCTTACCTCTGCTTGCTTATTTACTTATCAAGCAGTGCAACCACTCACTTTCCTTTCCCAACTTATTGAACTGAACACCCAACACCAGAGGGGGAACAGAAGAGGGCAAGCCTGCCCCTCTTCTCTACCAACCAGCCTGAATAGGCTGTTCCCCATCTCTCCGACCCAACTTTCAGCAACCTAACTACCATTAAGGCATTAGGCCAAACATCATTCGGTGTACCCCCATCTTCTCTAACCAAACTGGATCCAAGTTATCAACTCCTAAAACCCTATCACATAACTTAACAAAAATAGCCAGTTAGCTAAACAGCTGAAAACAAACCACTGATCCCTCCCCTGTGCTAAGGTAGCAAACCATAACCTCATAACCTAGCATAGCCACTGTTCATGAACTAACTAATCCTTCCTTATGACGAATGAAAACCTCAATGATTCCTAGAGCATTACTAGACAACTGGACAAGCAAACACTAAGCCCACTGCCACTGAAAACCACGTAGTGGCAATTACATACCATTATGCCCCATTGCAAACCCCATTTAACCACCCAATGAATATAATGACCAAAGGAAATCTCTTTAATGTCAGAGCAATAACAATCCTGACATCACAACAACTATGCATTATAAACATAAAATGTTTTAAATGACTATCATGGCATTTAGCAGCCCAACCACCACGAGCCCTACAAGTTTCATACTGACAACTGAAAATGAACTGTAAATCCCAACAAACCAAAATGAACCTCCTACACCAACTTAACACAAAAAAAAAACAACTATTCAATATCCCCTCAATCAGCCTTCCTTCTATCCAATACAAGTGTAGCACCTAATGCCCATCCTTGCCTTTGTTGACCCTCAAAACATTTCTGGAATGACTAACTACAGCCCGAACAAATGCCAGAGAAACTATTATCCTTTGAACTCGATAACCCCAGACCAATCCCTGCACAAAACCTATCTTTACAATAGTCAACGTCTGTCAATCTACCCTCTCAACCTAACCCGACCCTTCAAACTATTCACCACTAACTACATTCACTTAACCTTGTCAGTCATGCAACTAAAGTAGTCAAAGCTACCTTCTCCTCCATCTCAACTGCCTGCTATACTCTAACACCCTAACCTGGTGTGTGATATTAACTTCTGTATAGCCAACAAAGCACCCACTTCCTCACATATCCCCAAAAACATCTACATACCTACAGTGCTCCATCGAAGCCTACCAACTCTTACGTCATACATATACCAAACCACCTCCTATCAGCTCAGAGTGCAAATCAAATGATACCCTGTTACCCGCTGTAAGACCTCAACCTGGTGTGTAAAAACTGCTTGAGGAACAGATTTGTCTCCCAGATGATACCATTCCTTCTGTACAAATTACACTGCATGTCAACCAAAATGCCTCATTAAGCCCACTTTGAGCAACTTGATGGGTAACTGTAAATTCAGCCAAGAGTTCCCACCCATGTCTGTCTTGGAGTAGGGAATTAGGTGCTGCATGTGAAAACAAATTGAACTTGATATCCCCAGACCACCAAATATCTGTGCCCTCCTTGTGCACCACTCCAAACAAGCAGCATCCATTATCTTCAGGTCACCGACTGATGCGACTCTGCGCACAGCCTATAATGACCTCCTTGCCCATCATTCCAACTACTGGAACAATGCCCACTGTGCGGTCCTCCCTCATTGATCTGTAAAAGAAAAAAAACTGTAAATTCACCACCACAAACCAAATATCTTAACACTGAGTGCTATCAAGGGGGCCCATCTCCATATCCCCCATCAACTCTTTCCAATGTAATTTAACTTAGGGCTACTCTTTTCCAATCCCCCTTTTTTTATAAATATGGACTGCTTAATATGCCATAATATGCCATTAGTATGTGTACCACATTCTGCCCATTTATTCCTCTTTAGCTTGCAGACAGTGACACAAGTAAAAGCTCTAAAACACATATACCTCTTTACCTCTTAGCCCAGGTGATATAGACAAAGCTCATGTTTCTCATCCTCTTAAAACAATGTGTTCAAAAGCCAAAAATAACAAGGGACCAAGGTATCCTCTGATGGTATAACATCAGAAACTCAAATTTCTGACCTTTTCTAAATTAGTCTTTAATACTTTGCCAATAATTGCCAACCACAACTCTATGAAGAAACAAACCAAATATGCAGCAAAATCTGGCCATTCTATGAAAATTTGTACAGTTGAAAGGTATGACAAAGCCCCAATATATCCACGACTGCCCTCCAGCCCGCGGAACTGCTAGTCTATATATACCATTGCCCCGTACTTGCCTATGCATTTCTAGTAAGAAATTAAACACTGTGTTTGAATTGCCTGTACCTTATCTCTTAATAAATTCAAGTTTTTTCCTAAGGATATTCTGCACAGAGAAGGCAAATAAATGACCACAAATTTCCTGAAGGTTGTAAAGTCTGAACTCAAATGTCTGTCATTATTCCCTGAATTGGCTGGTAAATATGTCCTGACCCTGACCCCTAATGATTTGCTGGAAGACCACAATGTCATGAGAAACAGGCAAAAATCTTAAGATTCTACATATTCTCTGTACAGTTGAGAGGGATGTCCCAACCTTTGAGAGCCCAAATTCAAGATTGCCCAACACCCCTCATCCCTCAAACAACTGTCATGAATATCCAAATACATACATCCTAAAATCACCTGAAACCTCTAAATTGCAGCAGTGTTACCTACTACAAGCCATCCTGATTGTGTGATCATTTCAAACTAATGAGGCACTCCAACAAAACAGTGACAAAATTGACTAAACATAACCCCTATTATCAGTTTACTCCCAAACTGCCACCAGACCACCTGAAGAAATGCAACTCTCCTGAAACTGCCCCAGTTGCCACTGCCCTCAGCAACAGTACCAAAACGAGCAGATACCACAGCTCTGCTAACCATAGAAAAGGCAGAAACAGCAAGGATAAAGCAGAAATGGAGACTGTTCCAAGAACTGCAATTGCAAATGTACCATGTCATGCAGCAATCAGGGGTATCTGTTCTACTGATGACAAGAAATCTGGACAAAGCCCTAAGTAATCAGAGGACAAAGGCCCAAAAACTAGGGACAGCAAGTTTTACATTCCCATGAACCTGCAGGGTATTAAGCCTGAGACTCAAATGTCTGTCATGACTTCAACCCACCTGATTTGACAATGATCTACCAGGCAGCCACCATTTTATGAGAATTAGATCAAAAATATAAGGCCACAATCTGAACATTCTGTGAAATTCTGTACAGTAGAGAGATATGCAATCTCTTAAAGCCCAATCCAGTACCTGTTATAACTTGCTACCAGTTTTTCCTCCCTTTCCTCCCCTTCCCATCTTGCAAATGTGTGCCAACCCCCCCATCCATAGTATCTTAATGAAACATGTGCAAGATGGTAGCTTGCAGTACCCCTGCCAGAGCCTCAAAGCCCATGAAGTAACAGTGTGCGAAATCTCCAGCACCCAAATCTGAGCACATTAAGTCAAGCTCTTTGTACATCAGATAAATGATGCACAGATATACAGCCCTATCTTTATATCACAAAGCCCTTTACACTGTAAGTCAGTGAATATGAGCAAATGTAGAGACCTCCCCTCCATCAAACATAGCCCGAGTTTGTTGTTTTGCCATTAAGTCATGTTGGGGAATAAAATATGTACGCTTGGAGTGGCACTAACTGAGAGCAGTCAGTACTCACAGGCACTGCATTGCCTGAGTAAACTGATTACTTTGGAGGTCACAAACTACATAGTGCATCCCTCAGGTTTCTGCTGTAACTGTGAGAAAAAACCTGAATCTTCTGTGGCTATTTGCATGCCCCCCAGTGGCTTAAACTCCTCTGTGCAAGCATGCAAGCACTTTCAGTCGCCGCAGAAACATGTTTAAATGAGCCTGCTGCTCGGCTGACTACAAATAAACACTTATCCACCAAAAGTAAGCCGCCCAGCAATAAAACCATTACCCCTTAACCACTGACTCAGAAAGCAACTCCATTAGAGACCAAAGACACAGCCTGCCCCCTTCAAGCCGTTAGCGGCCAGTGCTCTGCTGGACAAGGACATGTGAGTAAAAGTGGGGTAACTGAGAGACCCTTTTAAACATTATCTCACTAATGAATTTGCATTTACCAGAGTCCATTGAAGGGTATGAATAAAACCAAGATCTGCCTATATCTTTAACTGTGATCTTTGAGGATTCCAGTACTGTACCAGAAAGCCACCACTTTATGAAAAACAGACCCAACAGTATGGCAAAACACTGGCAAAATTCTGTAATTTTAAAAGGCATGCAGGACAACCCCTCAGGAGCCATATATCATGGCAGAAACCTGAATTACGCCATCCACGCATATCCCTTCAAGAACTTACTGTATTAAGGATCACAGAAAAGTTAAGAATCCTTCAAAAAAAAAAAAAAAAAACTGCCTCCAAGCACCCAACTACCAATGATGACATTAAGCACGCATGTAACCAATCAACTACCAACAGTCTACCCACCATTAATCATTATACACCCAACTCTTCTGACCACCATTATAATAATTGATAGCCTGCCATGCTATCCCCATCCTCCTCACCTGAGTTTGACTACTTACCAAACATTCCCCCTTTCATCAACTCCAAGGCCTACCTCCTCCATGGTACCTGACGGTCGTCACAGACATAATACTTGCCATAGCAAGTTCACACCAAAAATGTGACTCCTACTGCAATTACACTTGCCTAAAACCCTTTATGCCCCTCCCTACCCTTACCTAATTTCCTCCCAATCATCCCTCATTGCTATTTAACCCTATCCTACCCCTATCATCTTAACTCCTGCTACTCTATTAAATTAGACCCACTTAAAGATTCTGTTCCAAACCTCATTTATTTATTGCTGTTGTTATCATGTCTAGTGAATATATAGAGATTTTTCTTGGTAACTTTACAGTTTTGTTTGAAATAGCCTCAAACATGAATAAATTAAAATAAATAAATAAATAAGAAAGAAATTATGAAACAGCTCCAAAGAAGTTCAGTTGAGGTTGTTTAGTTGGAGGAAATACAGTAAATATTGTTGGAATGTCAATTTACAGATGAGGCGTAGTTCTTCTTTTAAATGAGAAAATGAGTATAAGAAATTAGATTCTGCACATGGCTTACTTTCATAAAAGAGGAAATGTCTTTATTTTCCAGGAGAATCCTCACTGTGAAGAGAAGTGTGACTGTTAAGAAAAAGATAATTCGATATGGTTAATTCTGACCGCTATTCTACATGTGCTTTCAAAATCTTAATATGCAGAAAGAAGAAATAGATTTTTATACCCTTCTAGCTTTATCATATAGTATCACTCTTTTTCAGATGCTCTTTAAGTGTGGTTGTTTACTAGGACATTTATTGTCATTGAGATGATACATCTTCAATTAAAATAATTAGTTTGGACCTGATGAAACATGTGCAGTTCATGATTTATACTGATATTGTTTGAAAAAAAATATTAGTCGGGAAGCAGATTTGACCGTAGTATGTGATGATTATTAGCAAGAATAGGTCTCCCAGCCACATATTATGGGTTGCATTTAGGCTATTTAAAGGGTATACAGGTTGAAAGTGAACAGTGATCACTGACTGTATTAGACTGAATCATTGTGGTTATGGAAAACACTGGTATTGATGACATCTCAAGGAAAATGTTTATGAAAATGGGGGTCTTGTTGGTTCGCTATTAATTTGTGTAAGGCTGAATGAATGTATCTTTGGTCTATTAAGAACATTTTTGAAACTCAATAAGTTGAAACTAATCAACAAACAAAGCAAAGTATTTTATACTTGAAAGAAAATGTACAGATAAATTAGGACTATATTATTATTTATTTTTTTTTTTAAATTTGGATAGAATAGTAGACAATAACTAAAGACAGTTTTGTCTCTCAGCCAGTAATATGTTCACTGGTGCAACTCTCAACTGTCCAGATTTTCACAGAATGTTCAAATTTTTGCCTAATATTTTTGGTCAGTTCCTCTTAAACGTATGGTTTTCTGTCAAATCAATGAATACTGAATTCATTAATAATGGTAGATATTTAAGTTCCAGCCTTCATATCCTTCAAAAAATGTATGGTAACACAGAACCTATTATTTTCGCAACTTTCTAAATGTACACGAGCAATATTTAAAATTGCCCCTATATTGGGGCATTTGTCCCCCTATTATTTTTGACTTTGTCCAGATTTCTTGTGGTATGAGGTTGAAAGGTAGTGATGAGCTATATAAGGATATAATCTACAATGAAGGTTTTTAATTAAGATGCAGGATAAAGCATCTATTGATAAGCAAAATGATTCTACCTTTGACTGTTGGTCCTACTATGATTTCAAAGAAATTATTGTCACTATTTTTTGTGAAGGATGATATAATGGTGTCACCTTTTACATAATTTACAGTAATGGAAATGTCATAAGACCCAAGCATTATTTGTTTTTATTGAGATCCCATTTCCTATTAATACCACCCATGTCAATTTAGGAATGTTTAGTGCATGCTTAACTGCTGATGAAAGCTGCAAACTGAAGTAGTTAGGCAATATTATAATTTTAGGAAGAGGAGGCTAGATATGTAAGACATAACTCAGAAAACCAAGTTTAACCCAAATGTCTTAGGAAAAGGTAAGAGTTGGCATACTGGTTATTGGTCTGTCTTCACACATACAAGGTACAGGATTTGATTCTGGCTATTGTTTATCGGTTAGGCTTATAATAGTCTGCAGACTGATAGCCTAGCATTTGACTATAAATTATGAACTTAAAGAATATCCATGGACAATATCTAAAGGTTTTAGAAAGATTTTTTTGTTTTGTATAGTGAAAATTATTTTAAGTTTCTCAGATTTTTTAAAAAATATCTAGTATCCATTTACAATGTCTGAGTGATTTATTCAGTTTCTTTTTGCAATACATACTGTTTAGTGGCTGGCCATGTCAATTTATTATGAAAAAGCCAGCCACAAGCTGTCTACAGAAACTCAGCAGTTTGTGACGTTTTTGTATTAGTTAGGATGCCAAAGCCAAGCAGCATGATTATCAAACGACAGGAAACAAACAATACCAGGAAGTTATTTTATTTACAATATTATAGCAAGAATAAGCCATACTGCTAGAAATGTCATGTGAACATAGGGTTGCCACCTTTTCAAATGCCAAACGTGGGACATTTTTGGTACAAATGTCAGATTTTGCAGGGTGAAATATACCCATGGCCAGTACAAAGGACAGAACTTCATATTTTTGCCTAAATAAAAGCTTATTCTTGTAGCATTTTAGTTGCTTATTCTGTTTCTTATAACATTTAGGTGGTTCAGATACAGAATAACTGTTTTATGCAACTATTACATAAAATATAGGAAATAATTTTGCCCTAAAATCTCAAGACATTTGCCATTTTTACAATTTTTTTGCAGGACACAACTGCCCAAAGAGGGACTGTCCCTCACAAAGTGGGACAGGTGATAACCCTATGTGAATATGATTAAAGGCTTAAAATAAAAATAACTAAAAGTATGGTGCTTAATTCTCCAGTTCTTGAAAAGATCATAAAGGAGTGGAAAATTGAAAAAAAAGGTAATTTTCAAAGGCAGCACATCATACAAAACATTAAAGCAGAACTGAATATGCAAGATTTAGCTGAAACACAAGTAGAGAATGTACCTTTCAAAATTGTTTCTGATCTAAGAAAGCTCAACAACCTGTGCTGGGTGGGTGGGCATGGAGGTCTCATTGCTATGCAACAGTTCATACAAATGTGTGAGCATATACCCAAATAGTTTCTTCTCCAGAAGAGCACAGAAAAAAATCACTTAAATCTATCCCCATGCTTTAATAAAAACAGTGTAGGCACCGTGTAGAGCTTACATGGAATGTTACTGGGTTCATATACACATTTCCCCCTCAGCAGATTGCCATGCATATTAATGATGGTGCATTGCCAAGGGTGAGCCGAGGAATGCAGTTACTGTATCAGTGCAGGGAGTGGTGTAGTGATAACCATGTCAGCAGAGGAGTAAGAGATTTCATGCATTGTCCTAGTCTTTTATTTTTATATAATTGTTTTTTTTTATTAAAATGCATGTTTGCACAGCACAGAGAAGAGCACAGCCATGCTAAGCGGCATCCACAGATAAGACAGCAGACACCTGCCAGACATCTAAAAATAGAAACTGGATGTAAGTAATTATTTATTTAAATGTGATGTTTAAGTGTATCTAAGCATATTTCCACAGTGCAGTGTGGAGCTCAGCACTGTTTATAAGTAGATAAATGGTATATGTGAAGGTATACCGAATTTCTTAATATTCATGTAGCTAAATGGGTAGCATGATGGCTTCATGTCCAGTAGGTCCAGGATTTGAATAAATGGAAGGGAAATAAGTATTCAATTTTAATATATACATTTTGCAGACTACTTTAAAATATGACTCTGCTGCACTCTGCTAAGCTCTGCTGAGACCAGCTAAGATGTACAAAGTACCACATAAACATAATAATGGCTATCAATTTTTAGGCGCTGCTTGGCTCTGCTTGGTTGGTTTATGTGCTGCTAAGCTCCACTAAGACTCTGATGCTGCGAATTTACACACTTCTCAGCTCAGCTGTGCTGGTTTGTATGATGCTAAGTGCTGCAGAGCTTTTTTGAATGTTGCCTAATGATGTGTAAGGGCAGGAAAGCAGACTACATTAAGCCCAATAGGTGGGAATACAGCAGAATCTATTGGAATTATTCCTCTGATGGGTGCTATGGCTGGTGTTGGTGAAGGTGTGCACTTTCAGGTGCAGCACTGGGGCATTCTGGAGTCAAGGGTCATGGTTGGACTCCTAGTTAAAAAAACATGATGACTGGCTGCTGCAGAGAGGTTTCCAGGGCTCAGAGTGTAAGGCAGAGGTCTGGGACCGACTGGCCAGAGAACTCACCGGTTTTACTGGTATCTCCCCCACAGTTGAGCAGTGTCATCACCACCATGACAACCTGAAACAATGAAAGGGGGAATTCTTGGACACCTGAGTCCAAGAAGCCCAGGCAGGGAATACCCCACAAGTATGTAAGTAATTTTACCTCTGTTTCACCAATATATAATCTAAATGCCTGCAAAACTGGAATGCATAAAAGTGTGCTTCTCCCAACAGCTGCAGCAGAGGTGGCTCACAATGTCATGTTGCACGGTGGGCACCTGGCCAGGCTGTACAGTGAGAGTGGTGAGTATGGATGTATTATGCTAACTGTAGTGAGATACACAAAAAGGGGGTAAAGCATTAACTGCATGAAATTATACACAATAAAGTCTATAGTGCAAAAAAATGTGGAATTCGAAGTGCATTTCAAGAAGTGAATAATGCCAATTCTTGTGCAATTTAAACATGAAACAATACCAGTAACTGCATTAAAGTATACACAATAAAGTCTGTAGTACAATAAATGTGAAATTAGAGCTGTATTGCAAGAAATAAATAATGTCAAGTGTTGTGCAATAAAACATGAAACAATACCAATAACACCAAGGAAAATGGTGTACATCAGGATTGTCTTGTTGTAACCATTGCAGTAGAGCTGTATGCATTCAGGCTGTAAGGTAAGATGCTGCAGTCAAGTATAACACTGTAATAGCTGTAGAATGCAAATCAAATGGCTACCACTTGTATTGTTTAACTCATATAGTACCATTCAAGGCTGTCTCTAGGTCAAGTACTGTTCACATAGTGCCCTGTCAATCACAAACATCAGGTAATCAAGGTATATGGGTGAGGTAGCCCAGTCCATGAACTGATATTGTTTGTTGACTTTACAGATATTTCAACCCACTTGCAATAAATTGTGTACACCAGCATTGTTTATGCTGATATATAGTGTACCTACTATTTGTGTTATGCTCTTATTTCATGCATGTGTGTTCTACAGTCACTGCAGTCTAGTATAACACCATAGTAGTAGTACTGCCAGATCATATTTTGGTTCCAGGTAAGCCCTAGGCAAATATCAGTCAGTCAATAATCAGCAGTGACTCAGTGCCTCAGTTTGTTAAATGCTCTGTATATAGTACATTTCACCACACACAGACCAGGGTTTGAATCCATTGCTATGTAGCACTAAATATTACAGAGGAAGTCATATAATGCTCACAAATTCTCTTTCCATAGGAACTACAGGTTGTTGTTTGTCTTCTTGGCTTTTCTCGGTTAGGGGTTGCCACAGCAGAACTCCGGTCCGCTAATGATTGGCAGTAGATTTTTATGGTTTCGAGTTGCCAGCACGACACCCAGCCTTCAGCGAAGGCATGCCCATTCACGCATGTCTTTCAGAGGCCACTTGACCATGGGGAGAACATACAGTCTCCACACAGAAGGTTCTTCAGCCGAGAATCGAACAGGAGAACCTTTTGCTGTGAGGCAACAATGCTACAGCTGTACCACCATGGCTGCAACTCCATAGGAACTACAGATAAATGGGTGAAATAGCCCATATTATGAGTAGATAATTATGTGTTTAGATTTCCCACACTGTTAAAATCATTAGCAAGAATGTGAAAAATCAACAATGTGCAGTCAGAAATAATATGTGTAATCCTGGTATGGCTATATGCCTGGAGTGTCTGTTAAACATTGCTGCAGTATATTAATACATTCCATGCAGATGTCCCCTACAGTCACTGCAAATGGGTTCTATTCCCATCCCTACCAACCAAGGCATGACTGCTGTTTAGTGTCTGTACTGTACACATATATATCTCTCAAGTGTCATGATTTCACATTATGTAATTAATAGTGTGCAATCCACCTGTTACAAGAATACCATGGCAATGGGTACCTAGATTGCAAAGTATCAACATTTCAGCCCACAAAACACCTTGGTAGTTATATAGGTCCACCTGATTTGCAAGTGTTCTGTGTAGTTGTGTACCCAGAGTTGTTACTGTTTGGCCCATAGTGTCCCATGCAAATAGTTTGAGAGGTATGTACGTGCTACAGCAACTACAGGAGACTTGTACTCACTGTACACATAAAAAAATACAGACCCACAGAGTAGATAGTAGTACGGTTGTCAAGGAAGTAAACTGAAATGTTATTAACGGACTGATTTGCTGCCTCTCTCCCCACCCCTTATCTTCATTTATTTATTATTGTTATTCATTGCTTATGGTTTACTATTAACATATGTTGTTATATTAACTGTTTTTTGGGGCATGGGTTTTATTATTGTTATGCATTATAATGGATGTATATTATATCTTGTTAAATTTCCTATTTTGTTGGCCTTATGCTGAAACTGTTACTGGCATGCTGTTATACTGACTGTTCTGTTATTTCTTGTTGTGTTTCACATAATATGCATTGATATGTAATTGCGTTATTTTCCAATGTTCTGCCATGATGTTACTACTAACAATGTTTTGTTAATAACTAACCTATACTGTATTTATTTCTATACCTCCATTACCACAGCACATAAGGATAGGCTGGTTCCTGGTGATCTGCCTACCTTGCCTAAACTGGCCATGGCACCAGGTCCTAGCAAATCTGGAAACCAGGCTGGTGGTGACCCCTCATTGCCCATGCACTACTTGTGGAGTTGGGGGGAACTGCCTCAGGCCACGGGGTCCAGCCACCCCCTGGGAGCAGTGGCAGCAGTCACCCAGGATCAACTGCCAGTCATGGTGCACAGGATTGTTCACAGGAGCTATGAATGCCACCTGCACCAGATTGAGAGCACTCAGGGTGACCTGATGGGGTAGCCTCAGCCTGGCACCCAGCCTCCAGCACAGCCATCCTTGGGGCAGTGAAGGAGCAGTGTTGACTGTCCCATGGGTGGGGGCATGAGTCATGCTGCTGCCATCTGGAGGCACGTGCAACTTGGATTCCACAACACCCTCCCCATCCAAGGTGGTGTCATCACCTCATATGTCACACACTGCCCCGTCTGCTGTCTTGTCTGTCTGCAAATGTATCCACTCCTACCTAACTTACCTTCTCACACGTACTTATGTCCCTACCCCTACATTCCACTCTCACCTTAAAAAAAGGTCACCTGTCCCCCAAAAAAATATCTCCCCATACATACCTCTCTGTTTTGCACATGTGTCCACTGGACACCACTAATCTGGTCTAATTGGCTTGACAGCACAGTTATGTTGTCCTCACCCACTCTCTGCTGTTTGGAAGTCCAAATTAATTTACAAAATTTGTCAAAATGCACAACTGTTGCTGTACAAGATATGGATAGCTATGTTTCTTTTCTGCACCCTTCCTGCAAATCCCTAACTGTTTTCACTATGCCCCCTGCTTGCCCCCATTTCACCACTTTCCTATCACCCCCTTTTCTTTTCTTTATATTTTTTAGTGTGGATTTGTGCAGAGCTAAGCAAAGTGGTGCAGTGCGATGAGCCATGCCACTTTGCTTAGCTAAGCTTAAATGAGCTTTAATGATTAAATGTGTTTATTACATTGTCAGACAGATATGTACAAAATAAAGAACTCTGCCACATTTCAAACCCAGGTCCCTCTCACCTACAGCCCACTGCATTAACCCACCATGCCACCCAGATCTGACATAAAGAAGATGTGTCCAACAAAACATACTGACTGCCACTTGACAGTCATTAGGCATGTAACTGAAATTAAAACTAATGGGAAAATTGGGAGTGTACGTTGGACTCTTGTGCAATAATACACCAGCAAACAGCCAAAGACATAATAATGGATGTAAGTGAGGCCTGTGATAGCAGGTATATGTGCCCTTTTATGAGCAATTTGTAGAAAGATACCTGTTAAGGCAGCAATGGCAAATTGCATGTACAAATGGGAGCCTGGTTCAGAAATACAGCCATATAAAGCCATTCACATACTGATGGATGTAGAAATGTTTGTCACTACCTGTATGTGTGCACATATATTTTGCAAATTCAAATGCTTTTGCAGTAACTCAGTAGCATAGCCTGTTAAATTCCTTGCATGCAGTACATTTTGCCACACACTGTCCTGGGTTCAAATTCAGTCTTGTATTGCAGTTCAATTACATTATTATAAAGACAGCAAGTAATGACTGAGCCACGCATTCCTAAGCCACACAGGTTACTGACAGTTAATGATCTGCTACTCAGTTTTGCAAGTCAGAGGCCTGCAGGTAGGGACACACTGCACATATCTGTATAGCCTAACTATATGCTGCCTACTACTCTGTTATTGGCACCGTTGCTTAACAGATGAACCTTAACCACATGCCTCAATCGGACTGTACAGGGTACCCTTACCCTGGATCTGCTAGAACAACAGGGCTGCCACAGCTGCCACAGTTACATGTACAGCTTGCTGTCCTCAAGAGTGCCCCCCCCATGTGCATTAGGCTGCAGCAGCTGCAGCCTGTAGTACACAGTTGTAAAGGTAGCTGCTACAGGCCTACAATACCTCCCAACCCCATAGAACAAGGGATCTGGAAACAGCCATATGTAATGGGTAGCTAAGATCCACAGATAGGGACATGTGTAATGGTTTGCCCCTGCAAGGATAGTAAGTTAATAGAATAACAGCTATTTCATTAGCATGCATATTCTGATGGGTATGAATTCTGACACTCAAGTGTGTCTCTTTCCTTACTGACCTCAATCCACAATGTTTGCCAGTGAACTGCCAGATGACCACAATGTCATGGGGCACTAACCACGTTTATGAGGCGAAACTGTGTACATGCTCTATAAATCTAATTTCTACAGTTTACAGTTATGGTACCTACCCTCTGTGATGCTGTACTCTCCACACCTCAGTAATGTTTATATTAACAAGTAAGAAAGGGGCCCAGGTCTACATGAAGGCCTTATATATTACACTGTAGTAGTATATCATTGGCAAATGATAGTGCAATTCAGCTGTTTTGGCTGCATTTAGCAATGCTAAGCCACAGATTGGTGTAGAGGCAATTACTTGCTAATGAGCAGTACCTTAAAAAGGCAAGCAGCTGCTCATGGGGAACAGGTCTGTATGAGACTTAACGCACATGGAGAGCATATTTCCAAAAGATTACCAGAAGCAAACTTCAAAAAAAGAAGTATTGCACTCCACCAGGTATGTAATAGATTTCTCCATTTAACAGGATGCATATAGGAGGATGGAGGTATAGGGAGTAGAAATTACAACAGTAAGCCTGCCTTAGATCTATGGTAATGACATTTCAGTGATACTCTGCTGTCCTACACCTACAGGCATGCCTCTCAACTGTTCCTGGTTTTCAATCACATCTCAGCTCTGTCCCTGTCAATCCCTCGTACAATGGTTGGCTGTTGTAGGAAAGCTAGTGGATTGCAATTAATACATTGTGATAATAAGTAAGGGTGTACACTCCTGTCACATCACATGATGTACTGTATTTCACCTCCCTGATTCAGTTACTGTCTCACACACATAGTTCTAACATTTTTAAAAGTGTCCCTGAATGTCCCTTATGTACTTTGGCTAAGTCCCTGTTTCTGTTGACATATGTCCCTGTTTGGTTGATGGCTATGCGTAACATACCTTTCAACCACTTACAGCATGAAAGCAAGACAAAGCCAAAATTTATGGGGGGACCAAGGCCCAAACTCAGCAACAGTATTTAAATATTTGTCAGAGATCCACAAGTTTGTATGAAAGTGACCACAACTATGAGGCAAACATCTTGACATTCTGCAAACATCTGTATAGTTGAGAGGTATGATGCCTACAGGGAACATATACTACAGCAGGCTTGCATTGTTTTCTGTCGTTGTGGCACACTGGTGTTGTTGGACTGTCCCCATATAGTTGTTGTAATAGCACACTGTTAATTGTCTGGCAGTGGCCATATGACATACCAGTGGAAGTATGCCCTTAGGGGATACACCACAGTAGACTGCAGTGCTGGGTGCTGTAACATAGAGTAGAATCTTTCATGGCACATAAGGACATACCCCAGTATTGCTACTATCTTGGTGGTATCCACACATGTAGAGTGTTGCCATACTGTGCAGTATGACATGTGAGGGAGTAGTGGATAGTTCAGGCCATTATGAGTGTGCTGGATCTGTACATAGTGGACATCCATGTATCTGGTACCGTAATGTGTTCCCCTTTTGTTGTCTTTCAGGAACCATGTACAGCAGAAGGCCCACTTCTCAGATGCAGAGAATGACATAATAGTGGATGGACTGAGACAGGGGTCTACTTTAATTAAACGAAAGTGCAATGCGTATACTAATCCATCGACACGTAAACAGCAAAACACGGAAATGTTGAACGCACTAAATAGCGAAATCGGAAATGTCGAATTGTCATAGTTGGCCCATCTGAGGTATAGCTCCATATGGTAAGTGTGCCATAGTTATGGACCTTAGGGTTAGGGTGTGGGTTAAGGTAAGTGCATAGATAGGTAATGTATGTAAGGTTTAGTGTAGGGTATTGTTAAGTGCATGTGTGTGGAATATTTACTTTGTGTGGGTATAGTTCTGTAGGGTAGGTGTGCGGTAGTTACGGACCTTAGGGTTAGGGAGGGGTTAGGGTTAGTGCATAGATAGTTGTGTGTGTGGGATTTAGTGTAGGGTTACAAGCTGGGTTTTGGTGCTTTAATTTAGGGTTAGTAGTAGGGTTTTGGTTAGTGTATGTATGTGTTCTTTGTTGCTGTGTTTGCGTAGGTAGTATGTTACGGGCGGTGGTGTTGGCCGACTATTGTGGTTTCGATGTTTAAATTTCATGGTTTTGCGTGCTCGATGTTGTCGTGTTTCTCTGCTTATGTGTTGACGGATTCGTATTCGATGGATTGTGCTTTTGTTTAATTAAAGTAGACCCCTGAGACAGCATCATTGGATCTTGTTGTCCATGGGGAGGCATAATCAGGAGCAGCGGGCATCATTGTGGACAGACCTTGTGTGGGATGTCAATCAGATTGGCCAACAGGACAGGACCTATGAGCAGGTCCCACACTGGCTATATACATGCTGAATGCTGCACAATAAAGGGCAGCTGTTGTTGCCAGGGATCTTGCTGCCATGGGTGGATGCCTTGTGACAGAAAACCACTCTCAGCCACAGAGGAATTCCTGGTGAACCTAGGAACACATGACAGCTCCAAGCCACCCATCACACCATACATCATGGAAGTGGTTCCCACAATGTCCACAGCAGAGCAGCATCCAGGTAAGTGTAATGTGTTCACCAGTGTAATACTATATCAGTCATTGTGGTAGGCTGTACATAGCTGTACATGGCTATTAGGTCTATCTGCATTGGGGGGTGAATTAAGGTTTATGCTCAGTTGTGCACACATACTCAGAATGTCAGCAATACAGCCAGTATCACAGTAGCTACTGTACATGTGGATATATGCACATATTACCTTGTAGTGCTGCAACCTTTGGTGGTGCTGACAATACTTTTCCCTCGCCTTTTCATAGGTCCATCAGGTGTGGCCCAAGTCCATGGTCCTGCACCTGGTAAGTGTGATACTGTTTTTTCAGATCGTATATACCCTATGAAAGTTAAGGGCTGCCATATTGCCCTATGTACAAATGTTTTGTTTAGCTAGAGTAAAATAGTTGTATGTTCCATTCTGGAGAAGTTAACTATGGTTCATAGACTGGTTAGTCACAGGTGTGTATTTGAATGATCATCGACATATTTGCACTTATAGTTATGAACAGCTACACAGCCTGGTATACATGAGGCAATTACTCTAAAATGCATGTTCAAACACAAAAGGGAGATGCTACATAAATGAGGCAGTGACCCTAGTACTGGCACATCATTCTGAAGATAGGTGTACTGGGTTATATGTATAGTTATATCATGTATAGTGTCATATTGCATACCTTACAGGCAGATTGTACTGGCAACTTTACCTGGATGTGGCTGAAGTGCATGTTATAAAGAGCTTGACTTGTCTGAGTATTTTGGTGTGAGGTTATCTGTTGTGCATGGGAGCAGAGATGAAAAGATGTGAGACTGGCAATGCAGTCATGGATCCTCATTTGTATGAGTCTGTGTGGATTACCATACATAAAAGTGCAGGTATAAATGTACTACTTTTGTCTTGGTTTTCACAGTTAACCGGGGGGTTGGAGCCTGTCCAACTCACAGTCTGATGTCAGTATCTCATCTGACTTAATGATGGTGGCCATAGTGAGGCACAGGTGGAGATGTCAGGAGCTGAATCTGTCCCAGAGGTTGACATACCTCTTCTGCCCCATTATCACTGCACACAGTCAGTATGCCTACACATACCCACTCCTTAGAGGCCACCGATATTGGACAGTCAGAGGATGGTGACATTGAACAGGACAGTGTGTGGCAACTATGGCATCAGTGAGTATAGGCACTGGCCATAGCCAGAGATCTGGCGAGGTCCCACACAGGCAGATTGACAGGGTTGCTTATAGGAGGACTGTGGTCCATCCAGCAACTGTTCCAGGTGTCACTTCATGGGTCACTTTGTGCATGTTTCGGGCTGTCATGGAGGCACATGGACATTCTGAATGCACCACAAGATGGATGCTTAGGGTAATGGATGCAGCACAGTCTGACATCCATGACTGCCTTCACAGCATTGGGCTCACATTAGATTGGTTCACTGATGCATTGGACAGACAGTGGGATGAGACAGTGTCTGTTTTGGACCGCACATTGTCTGTGCTAGAAGATATGGTTGGAGGTGGGCGTTGGACACATGGACTTAGGTCAGCAGCATTATCTGCTGAGAGTGCATGTGGCCGTGAACAGTCATGCTCCCATAGTGGCAGTACCTCCAGTGCTACAGAAGGAAGTGCACTTTCCACACCATGACATGGCAGTCCATGGGCACATGGTCCTGGGCGGTCCCATGGGGGACACAGTCCCAGCATTTTGCAGTCACTGCCAGGTACTAGCACCACATCTGATCTTAGGCATTGTAATGCCAGTGCTAGTCCTGGCAGAGCCAGTTCCCGTGTTCATGGCCAGAGATGGTGAACTGTCCACTCTACCATGTATGGTCCACAGCTGTCCAGCATACACATGTGTAGGGATAACACTGGGCTTAACTGTGTTCATGCACACACTCAAATATCACTGTCACATGCAGGTCACCTACAGACACACATGGCACCTCTCCATGGCCCATCTAACCCACACCCCTTCCTGAATCACATATATGCTGTCAACTGTTTGGCACAGCCTAGTGCTCTGGCACCCACACACCACACAATATGCATGTGATGATACCTCTGCCACATCCCTGCTATCTGTGCCATTGATGCAGGAAAATGCTACTACATTTCTGATGCACAGAGTATCTGTATCACTTGACATGTACTTGTGCAGTGCAGTATTGTTTCGGGATGCCACTTGTGGGCCACAACAGGTACTATATGCTGGTGTGTGTCATGACTACACATCACAGTTTTTGTATCTTTGTTACATGATGTTGGACTGGCAGTGGTGTTACAGAATGACAGTGGTTTATAGATTCATAAGTTCATAGGTGTGTACTAGGCTAATGGCTCTGGAGCCTTTACAAGACTAGTCCATAGAATTATAGGTTCATAGGTTCATAGGTAGGTACTAGGCTACTAGCCCTAGGGCCTATATAAGCCTATCCAAAAAGGTACCCTGGCTTTCACCACATAAGAAAATTATTTTCCTGTGCCCCTGTCAAGCAGAGCCACAGAAGTGATCTCTGGGGTGAATTTCCTATTTCCCATCCAATCATCAAGATTTTTCTTGAAGAGTGCTAATGAGGAGCTCAGTTTGACATAGATAGGTAGTCTGTTCCAGAGTATAGGAAGTCTCTGGGACAGGAATCTATCCCTCCAGCATGTTTTGTTTATTGTGGTGACAAGGTTTAGGTCCCTAGAGTGTGTAGCTCAGAAGGATTGGGATTTCTTTAAGTGGAGCATGTCCAACAGCTCTGGGTTTGACATAGCTTTGTATGTTAGGCAGAGATCACCTCTGAGTAGGTGATATGCGATGGAGTAAAGCTGGAGATTTTTGAGATGGTCTGCATAGGGCATCTGTTTGAGGCCAGTAATCCTCTTTGTGAGGTATTTCTGTGGCATTTCCAGTTGTTGTAGATGTCTTGTGAGGTACATACTAAAAGGGGCGTTGTACTCTATAATGGGTCTAACGAGTGCTGAGTAGATGGGAACAATGACCTCTTTTTTTCTGTAGGAGAAAACTTTTGTGATGAGGTGAGCCATGTAGGAGGATTTCCTGGCCACTGTGGTGATGTGATTATCAAAGGAGAGACTACTGTCCACCTGTGTCCCAAGGTCCCTTACCACACTTTCAGCATTAAGTAGACTACCACGTATGTGGTAGTTCATGGGTACAGAGTTTTTACCAATGGGGATGACAATACACTTTTTGGCATTGAGCTTCAGGCCATGGCTTTGACACCAGGCATCTGTCTCAATGAGGCCCTTTTGTAGTATGTCCACATTGTTAGGAGTTTTGATTATAGTTCCTAGTTTGCAGTCATCTGCAAACTTTGTTAGCCAAAGACCTTCTGTGTTAGCCTGTACATCAGAAAAGTAGATACTAAACAGGAGAGGACCCAGGACTGAACCCTGTGGTACTCCACTTGTCACTGGTCTGAAGTCGGATTTGGAGTCCGCTACTTTCACAGTGTTGGTTCAGTCCGTGAGCCAGTTGGCAACCCATCTTGTGACATAGGGATTTATACCTAGTTTAGTGAGCTTATCTATAATTCCAGAGTGGGGGATGGTGTCGAAAGCCTTGGCAAGATCTAGATAAGCTGAGTGAACCACCTTACCCTCATCTATGGCTTTGGTGATTGCTTCAAAGAAGTCAGTCAGGTTTAGGAGACATGATCTGCCTTTTACAAACCCAAACTGGGTTGGGTCCATTGTTTGGAGATTACCAATGTCTTTGTTTATGAGTTCCATGATGATACGTTCCATGGCCTTGCAGACCAGGCTCTTCAGGCTAATGGGGCAGTAGTTACCGGGGTCCGTCATGGCTCCCCCTTTGTAGAGTGGGATAACCGTTGCTGTGCACCATTAACTGGGCACAAAGCCTGAGGTAAAGCAGGATGTGGATGTCTAGGGTGATTAGCTTGTGGTCAGATCTGACCAATGAGGAATTGACCTCTGGTGTGGAACACCAGTTGCCCATGTTGGTCATGACCAGGTCTAGGATATTGCTGCTCCCGGTGGGGGTGTGAATAAGTTGATCCAAGGCGTTGGAATTTATGAATTCCAAAAAACGTTGAGCAAAAGAGCTGGTACATGAGTAGTTTTCCCAGTTAATGATGGGGTAGTTAAAATCGCCCATTATTAGGGTGTTGGGTTGTGCCCTAATACTTTCCAGTGTATCAATAAATGAGGATGTGAATCCTGGGGCATGGTGGGGGGTCTGTAGCAAGCTACAATTTGGATTGCGGTCTTGCCCAGAGTTAGTTGCACTTGGATAATCTCGGATACATTATGCTGTGCAACTAGCCTGGAGTTGTGGATATCCTTAATGAATATGGACATGCCTCCACCTTTAGTGCTTTGTTCTGGGTTAGGTGGCCGAAAGGTGTGGTATGAATTATAGCCTGGTAATGCAGGGGTGGTCTCTGCAGCTTTGAACCAAGTCTCTTTCACTGCACAAATGTTGATGTTCTGCATTTTAAGGAGTGCCTCGAGTAAGTGCATTTTGAGGTTTAGACCTAGCATTGAGTAGCATTACCCTTAGATTTTGCTTGCTTGTACCTGTTTCGGTGATGAATTTGTCATTTGAACCTTGCCTAAAAAAGGCACTATAGGGGTGGCAAGAACCTTAGCCAGTATCCAGAATCCCAAGGGCGACAGGTGCAGGCCATCTCTGGCAAAGCATCATGGTCTGTTGATCATGTCCTCCCAGGCAGACAAATACTGGATCCCCTTAGAATGACACCAGAAGCTTAGCTGATTGTTGAAGTCAATCATTTTGTCCTTGTACTGTGGTATCATTCTGGGTCATGGCAGGATGCTACTCAGGACTAGGGTCATACCTGCCTAGGCTACAAGATTGGAGAGCTCCTCCATGTCTCTTTTCATATACTCCAGAGAGGTACATCTCAGGTCATTCACACCAACATGGACAATGACAGTGTTATATTTGTACTTGTTGTGGAGTGACCTGAGTGCATGCATTATGTGGCGGATCCTGGCACCTGACAGACAGCTGACAGTAACTTTCTCCTTGTTTAGCCTGGTGATTGGAACATCAGTGTGCCTGACTATAGAGTCACCTATGACTATAGTGTTGGGTACGTTTTTATGCCTTATGGGCTGTGGTTGAGTGGCACACTGAGTTTGTGGGCTATGTGCCATTTGGGTTGTGTTGGGGGGTGGAGTTTGCTTGTGTTTCTGCTTTGGTGGTCCCTGATGCTTGGGCAGGTTTTTATTGAGAACTTCCATGAATGTAGGTGTGTGTTTTGTGTTTCTATTTGTGTATTTTGGTGGTGTAGGTTTTGTGGGACTATGTGATGAGTGTGGTGTGGCGCAATTGTTTACCTTCTCTTCTTGATTGTCTAGTCCAGTCTTGGGTGAAGAGGGCTTTGCTTCCAGTTTGGCTATATAAGGGCATCTCTCACAGGTTTTAGTGCTGGGTGGTAGGAGGAGAGGGTTGTCTGTGTACATGAGGCAATTGCTGCATTGCCCCAAAATGCCCAGATTCATTAAGTAGACAGGAGAAATTCCTGGGAGTTGACCCTTGATGCCCTGGTATCATGCCACCTTACCTTAGGTCCTAGTGCCTCTGTCAAGTAGACTCACTGGAATGATCCCCGGGGTGAATTTTCTATTTCCCATCCACTCATCAAGATTCCTATTTGAAGAGGTCCAGTGAGGTGCTCTGCTTGACATGTATGGGAAATCTATTCCATAGCATGGGCAGTCTCTGGGTTATGTACCTGTCCCTCCAGCATGTTCTGTTGATTGTGGTAATGAGGTTGAGGTCTCTGGAGCACATGGTGTGGAGGGATTGGGATTTCTTTAGATGTAGCATTTCTAACAGAGCTGGGTCAGACATGGCTTTGTAAGTCAAGCAGAGATTGCTTCTAAGTAGGTGATATGAGACAGAGAATAGGTGGAGTTTTTTGAGTCTGCCCATATAGGACAAGTGCTTAAGGCCTAGGATCCTCTTTATGTGGTACTTTTGTGGCCTCTCCAGTTGTTGCAGGTGTTTAGTGATGCACATGCCAAATGAGGCATTGCACTCAATGATTGTCCTAATGAGAGAAGAGTAGAGGGAGACGATGACCTCTTTCTTCCTGGATGCAAAACCCTTAGTAATGGGATGTGCCACATAGAAGGACATTCTGACCACAGTGGCAAAGTGGTGGTCAAAAGAGAGGTTGCTGTCAACCTGTGTTCCCAGATCTCTTATAATGCCTTCTGTGTTCAGTGGACTGCCATCAATGTGGTGATTCATGGGAACTGGATTTTTCCCAAAGGGGATGGTGACACACTTTTTGGCATTGAGCTTAAGGCCATGGTTCTGACACCAGTCATTGGTCTCAGTGTTGCCTCTCTGTAGGATGTCAACATTACTTGGGGAGTTAATAATAGCTCCCAACTTGCAATCGTCTGCGAACTTTGTCAGCCAGAGTCTCATTGTGCTGGCCTGGACTTCAGAGAAGTAGATACCAAAGAGGACCAAGGAACAAATGCTGTGGGACCCACTTGTGACTGGTTGGGAGTCTGACTTGGAGTCAGCTACCTTCGCACTGTGGGTTCTATCTGGGAGCCAGTTTGCAACCTACCTAGTGATATAGGGGTTGGTGCCTAGCTTAGTGAGTTTTTCTATGATTCCTGAGTGGGGAATGGTATCAAAGGCCTTGGCCAGATCAAGGTAGGCTGTAGAAACCACCTTGCTTTCATCCACAGCTCTGGTGACTGACTCAAAGAAGTCAACCAGGTTGAGCAGGCATGATCTACCATTCATAAAACTAAAGTGTGTGAGATCCAGAGTTTGGAGATTCCCTATATCCTTGTTTATTAGGTCCATGATGATACATTCCATAGCTTTGCATATCTGACTCATCAGGCTAATGGGGCGATAGTTCCCAGGGTCTGTAGTCATTCCTCCTTTGTAGAGAGGGATGACTGTAGCAGTGGACCATTTGCTAAGGACAAAGCCTGAGGTGAGGCTGTGATTGAACAGGGCACACAGATAAGGTGCCAGTTCACTCTGTAGTTCATGTAGAACACAGCCAGGGATATTGTCAGGTCCAATAGAAGCTGTATTCATGGCCTTGGACAGTGCTGTTTTAACCTGTGCAGCAGCAATACTTGGTGCCTGGCAATCTACTGGTACTGTGATTGGTCCTTTGGAGGAGAGAGGGGTAAAGTTGGCACTGAATCTGTCAGCCAGTATATTGGTAATATCTGTTGGCTCGGTATAAGAAGTACCATTGTGCAGGAGGTCAGAGCAAATCTGGGTATTGCCATGGAGATTCTTTACATAACTACAGTAGGCCTTGTTGTTGTCTTTACTATCTTCTGCTATTCTGTTTTCACAGCTAGCTTTAGAGGATCTGATGAGGGATCTCAACTTTTGGTTGAGGCTGATAAGGGTGTCTTTCCAGTCTTGGGACTTCACCTTATTCTGCATCAGTTTCCTCCTTCTGTTGTAGAGTTTCTTTATGGCAGGGGACCACCAGATTGGCTTCCATTTTTTTTCAGAAGAGTGTCTTGGTTCTATTGGGTATGGTGAGATCCATGCATTTGTGTACATGCTCATACAGTGCATTGGTGTATGATTTGATGGTCATGCAACTAATCTCCATTTGCATGGGTGCCATGAAGTTAGCCACCTCTGTTTTAGGAGCCCAAAGTAAGCTTTGGAGAAATTTGTCATGGTGGCTACCTTTGGGGGGGGGTGGGGGGATGGGAGTGGGATGTGGATTTCCAAGGTGATTAATAATTTGTGGTTGGATCTAACCAGAGAGGAGTTGACTATTGGTGTAGAGCAACGGTTGTCCATGTTAGTAATGACCAGGTCAAGAATGTTGCTACCTCTATTGGGGGTCAGGGCATTGGAATTAATGAATTTCAGGAAATGTTGGGCAAATCTATTGGTACATGAGCAGTTTTCCCAGTTAATGGAGGGGTAATTGAAGTTGCCCAGTATGAGAGTGTTAGGTTGCACCCTAATATTCTCCAGGGTGATTAGGAACATGGAATATGAGTCTTGGGACATGGTTGTGGACCTATAACAGGCTACAACCTGAATCACTGTCTTACCCAATGTTAGCTGCACCTGAAGTATCTCAGATGCATTATGTTGGGCTACCAGTCTGGAGGAGTATGCATCCTTTATGAATATGGAAACACCACCACTTTTGGAGCTTTGGTCCAGTTTCTGGGGCTGAAAGGTGTGGAATGAGTTATAGCCTGGTAGTGCAGGGCCGCTTTCTGCTGCCTTGTACCAGGTCTCTGTTACAGCACAAATGTCAATGTTCTCCATTTTAAGGAGTGCTTTGACCGAGTGCATTTTGAGATATAGACTTCTAATGTTAAGCAGCATGGCCCTCAGATTGCATTTGTTTGTGACTGTTATGGTGGTAATTCGGTCTTTGGAACACAGCCTAAAAAGGCACTATGGGGTGGCAAGATCCTTGGCCAGTATGTGGAAGCTCAGGGGTGACAGATGCTCGCCATCTCTGGCAAAGCATTGAGGTATGTCAATCATGTCATCCTGGACAGATAGATACTGGATGCCCTTAGAATGACACCAGAAACTTAGCCAATTGTTGAAATCAATCATTTTCTGCTTGTACTGTGGTAACATTCTAGGTAATGATAGGATGCTGCTCAGGGCTAGGGTCATAACTGCCTGGGCTACATAATCCGAGAGCTCCTCCATGTCTCTTTTCATGTAGTCCAGGGAGGTACATCTCAAGCCATTTACACCCACATGTACAATGACAGAGTCATATTTGTACCTGTTGTTGAGGGACCTGAGTGCATGCATAATGTGGTGGATCCTGCTGCCTAACAGGCAGCTAACTGTTACTTTCTCCTTATTCAACCTAGTCAATGGGACATCAGTGTGCCTCACTATCGAGTCACCTATGACTGTTTTGCCTTAGGGGCTTTGGTTTGAGTGGCACACTCTTTAGGAGAGTTATGTGTCTCATGGTTAGTGTTGTGTTGTGGTGGTGGAGTGAGTTTCTGCCTTAGAGGTCTCTGGTGTTTGGGTAGATTTTTATTGAGATCCTCTGTGAAGGTGGGTTTGTAGTTTGTGTTTTTATGTGAAGGCAGTGCTTGTGTGTGTTCTGGTGGGCTATGTGTTCCATGTGGTGTGGTGCAAGTGTTGACCTTCTCCTCTTGACCAGCTACTCCAGTCTTGGCTGGAGAGTGTGTGGCTTCCAATTTGGATATATAAGTGCATCTCTCACAAGTCTGAGTGTTGGGAGGTAAGAGGAAACATTTGTCAGTGTACATGAGGCAGTTGCTACATTGCCTCGGGATGCCCAAGTTCACCAGGTTAATATGAGAAAGCACAGGGAACTGACCTTTAGACATGCCTGGAGGGGTGGGCATTAATAATAAGTACTGGAGCTATTTCCTTGTAAAATGTTTAGTGCTGGTAGCACTTTTGTGTGCTACAATAATTGCTACAAGAAGTCTGGTAAAGTGCTAGACTAATAAGCTAGTAGAAGTGCAGGAGAGGAGAGAACTAGCACGACTAAGGGAAAATTTGAAGAGCAGACTTTTCACCACTCAGAATCTTACAGACAGTATTGGATACAGCAAATCTGTATCTGGACTAGACTAGTTACAGGAAAGGTGGGAAACAAGCGCAAACATGGGCTTTTAAACTAGAAAGTTGAAAGAGATGGAAAAACTGACCAAACAGCCAATAAACTACAATTGCTGGGCCAAAAACCACTCCTATTGTGGTGGATAGGCTACCTACACTGATAAGCTCGAAGGCTTCCTTCCAACACAGAAAGGCTTGGGGGGCTCAGAAGCTTACATACAGTCCTGGATACAGCAAATCTGTATCTGGACTAGACTAGTTACAGGAAATGTGGGAAAAGCACAAATGAGGGCTTTTAAACCAGAGAGTTGAAAGTGATGGAAAAAACTGCCCAAACATCCAATAAGCTACAATTTCTGGGCCAGACACCACTCCTCTTGTGGTAGATAGGCTACCTAGTGCTTACCACTTCCACTGATAA
>NC_056732.1:778612857-778727857 GCF_019279795.1 Protopterus annectens | reverse complement strand
TGACAGTCTGCATAACTCTCACTGTACATGTTTTTGCAGAATATCCAGCACTTCACCCCATATGTCTGGTCTGTTCCTCGTGTGTTAGTGGTGTTCCAGTAAAGTATTGTATAATACAGTCACTGAATTGTACTTACTACTGACACATGTAAGTGACAGCCTTTTCATCCCAACTATTCTGTTCTGTTGCAACCTGCTGTTATACTAGTCACCTTCTAGGTTAATCAGAGCATGTGCAATGTCTGTCTGTAGTTTTGACCCTTTGTCCCCCAGTTGTCTCTGACTTTGTCCAGCTTTCTTGCAGTAACAGCTTGAGGGGTGTGACAGTCTGTGGGAATACCACCATACGAGTACGTCACATGCAAAAGTTGTGGATGCTGCAATATTCAAACCATTAACACCATCACCCATGCAAATATTTCTAGCCTGTGAGCCACACCAGCTGCCAGAGAAAGAGGTATCATTCTTCACACAATCAACAGTATACAGACATACATTTTCATCCCTGCATTACATGAAAAATACATTGTGCGGCTAGGTTCTATGTTACACCCATGGAATTAGCTGGTCTACTGATATATCATTGCAGACTTACTGTTACAGCAGTTGCATGGGTACACTGATGTGTTAGGGGTGGGGGATGACCAGCCCATATTCTGCTGACATAGACAGTTGTGTAACTGTCATGTGACCCCACTGTTTGCTATTTTCCTTGAATAATGTAGTGGATTTTTCAGCCATGTGGCCTAGTGCATATTAGAGAGCACATACTATTGGACAAAGTACCTGTTGTCCTAAGAGGCTGTTTGATCTCACCAAGTCATCATATGTAGATCCATACATATACTACCATATTCTGGTACCTATTACAAGTGGTGAATAGATGAGTAACTTACCTTGTGAATGCAGCAGTTGACAGACCTGTAGTTCAGGGCTGACTCTGTCTGATGCACGCAGTACACAGCCGATACATGGTTAGGTACTGGTTGTTTGGGCTGGCTGGCATCATTTTTACTAATATGGATGCAAGTCAGAGTAAGGTGTTAGACCCTAGGTTGTCAGTGCATGTGCTATATGTTGTCTCTAGCCCAAGGCCAGGGTGTACTGGGCACGCCTATGTCTGCCTACAAGGACAACCTCAGGGGTTTCGTCTTCCAAGTCCCCCTGTGGGTGTGGCTGTGGTGACCTAGGCAGTGGTGGGTGCCTGTGCATCCCTTCCTTTTGCTGATCCTGCTGCAGCTGTTTTCACGGGATCATATTCAGTAACATAGCACATACTGTGAACACCTGTGCACATGTGGCCGGAGATTATTGCAGGGCTCCACCAGATATATCAAGGCAGATGAACCGTGACTTCAGCAGCCCAAACACATGCTCTGTGATGTTCCTAGTTTGTGACTGTGCCTCATTATGGCATTTTTCGATGGGTGTATGTGCATTTCTGATGGGTGTCATCATCCACAGTTCCAGCTCATAGCCAGCATCCCCAAGTAAATGGTTGTGTGAGATGTCCACCCTTGCAAACAACTGGTACAGCTGCGATGCATTCCAGATATGGGAAGTCATGATAACTGCCAGGGCTGCCAGCGCACACATTCATGATAATGCCCAAGGCATTGCACATGACTTGGTAGTTGATGGACTGATACCCTTTGCAGTTGACATAGATTCTACCTTCCTCACTGGATGGTGCATTGATGTGTGTATGAGTGCAATCTAGGGCACCCAGTACCTCAGGTAGTGTGCTACACAGGAGAAGTGTTGCATATTGCTAGCCCTTGCCTCAGGGATGAGGGGAAAATAAATGTGCTCAATGGCATGTAGTATCATGGCATCCATGAACTGGTGGAGTACCCTGGATTCTGATGCCTGTGAGACTCACATCATGTCCTCAGTTGGTCTTTGGAAAGTACTTGTAGCCAGTATCCTAAGTGCTGTATGTACCTTTGTTTCCACTGGAATGGGTTCCCCTCTGTTGGCTCTGGGTCTGATTTGAGGGTGGCAGAGCCCAGTGAGATCTTGTAGTATGTCCTTTTCCATCCTGTAGGGCTCTACAATCTCCAACTCATGTAGCCCCTAGAAGGTTAATCTGGGCCTGTACACTCTTTTCCTTCTCAGTCTAGGCCTATTGTCAACAGCACCAGCAGCATTGACCTCAGCATCTGGCACATACATATGTAGCAGACCTGCAGCAGCCCCTAGCATTCCTTCAGTTAAAAATCCCAAGTCTGTACTCCACTGGTGCAAAGTATGGAGGTGAAATCAAATTGTAGGGTGTATGGAACCTTTATGGTGCTCTGCTGTAGGTGCAGCATGTGTGTTTGGCTATCTATGATGCATTCCACCTGCCAAGAACATCATTAACGACTGTTAATGGCCCTAGTTTTAGTGAAACAGGGGATATCATTGCCTTTCTCAGCCAATTTTTTTTTATTTTTGGACAGCATTCCTCACCTTGTACTGATGTGCGCTGTGCAAAGACACTCAAAGACAATGAAACAAGCACTCTGATGATAAACACAGCTTAGTAGACACTGTACACACCCCCATGCTTAGCAGAGTGATGTGATATGCAAACAGGCACCGCTGAGCTCCAATGAGCTTACAGGTACTCAGACACACTCCTATTTGATGTCAACTATAACAGCAGCATGGTTCTGTACCTACACGGGTAGGGTCTGCGTACATGAATACCTATTTGTGGTCTTCAGTAACTCCAGCTCATTTGCATTCAGATCCCTGCATGCAGCCTGGAAACTACATGATTCCAGACCCTGCCTCCTTAGCAACAGCACCATTCCTCCATTGTAGACACTCCATGCAGGGTCTTGAAATGTATTATGGTCACATACTAATAAATTTAATTTTTACACTTTTTAATTTTTTTTCATAATGGCATTGCAGCAAGCTGTGCAAACATACCCAGATTATTAAAAAAATAAAATTATTTTAAATTATTTTCCATATGGTTTTGGACACACGTTGGGTAGTTTTGTACATTTCTGTATCTGCTATGCTATTTCTGCCCATCTAACTGAACGTTTACAACCATTGTTGGATATTTTACATCCTGTACACGTTGGGACACCAACACTGGGTCTGCAGGACTGTCTATCTGCTTGCTGTATCACTCTACATTCCCCATTTGCATGCAATTCACCTGCTTATGAGGTGATTTGTATGCCATGGATACTTCTGGGTTGGCCAGTGCAGCTCAGCTCTGTTTACTGAATTGCACACCTGATTAAATTCATGTAAGCAGTGTGCCACGATGTCCACACAGAAAAAATGTCCATGTAGGCTTTATTAAATTCACCCCTGTGTCTCTTCCCTAGTTATTTTACTTTGCAGGTGTAACCAGTTAGGCTACAAAAGAGTGTATACATATATGTATGTATATATATATATATATATATATATATATATATATATATATATATGTATATATATATATATATATATATATATATATATATATATATATATATATATTCATAGGTTCATTGGCCCTAGGGCCTATATAAGCCTAAGGGTGAATTTCCTATCTCCCATCCAATCATCAAGATTTTTCTTGAAGAGTGCTAATGAAGAGCTTTGTTTGATATAGATACGTAGTTTGTTTCAGAGTATGGGAAGTCCATGGGACAGGAATTTATCCCTCCAGTATGTTCTGTTTATTGTGGTGACAAAGCTTAGGTCTCTAGAGCGTGTAGCTCAGAGGGATTGGGATTTCTTTAAGTGGAGCATGTCCAACAGCTCTGGGTTTGACATAGCTTTGTATGTTAGGCAGAGATCGCCTCTGAGTAGGTGATATGTGACAAAGTAAAGCTGGAGTTTTTTGAGACGGTCTGCATAGGGCATCTGTTTGAGGCCAGTAATCCTCTTTGTGAGGTATTTCTGTGGCCTTTGCTTGATTGAAATCTCACAATCTCGATCATGCAACATTGAAACCCATTAAAGTGAAAGTGCATAGATCGAAAGTGCTATGTGAGTTATCGCTGCAGCATTTAATCATGTGGTTAAATGGTTGTGTCTTTCATTACTAGTACAGTATCTTGAATTATGTAACAGTCGAAGCTCATTATCTTGGCCATTACATAATTAAAGAATTTTTGGAGTTAATGCATTTAATTTCCATGTGGGGGGTATGTAAAAAGAAATTTTTTTTGTTTACATTTGCAATTAATTTATTTTTGTGATGATTTTAGTAATTGTCAGTGAGATTGTTTGATGTTTGATTTGGTTAAATGGTTTTGTTTTTCATTGCTAGTACAGTTTGTTGATTTATGTAACAGTCAAAGTTCATTATATTGGCCATTACATAACTCAAGATTTTCTAGAGTTAGAGTAATTAATTTCCATGTGGTGGGTATGTAAAAAGAAATATTTTTTTGTTTACATTTGCAATTAATTTTTGTGATGATTTTAGCGATGATTAATGCTAATTGTCAGTGAGCTTGTTTGATGTTTTGTGTTTCAATCAAACTTACCAGTTATTATTCATTATAAACTGCTTCCACTACAGAAGTTGCATTTTTGTTTTTCCTATTTTAGACTCTGCATAGAGTCTACAAAAAAGCAGGCATTATAAAGCTTCCGTCATCTGGCTTATGGTCAGCTTTTCTAATTAACTGTATGTAAGCCTTGACTAACATTTAGTTGAGCAATTGTTTTACATCTGTCTATAAGAATAGGGTTCAAATAAATATAGTTTTGTCATAATAAATCCAATATTAATACAGTACAGGCGACATAGGCCTATGCTTGCAGTCATATTATAGCAGGCCTATAGCTTTATTTTATATTTTATATTTTACATGCAGTTTTAATAAGTGAAAGGAATGTTTCAGTGAAGGATACAGATGAGCTCAGTGAAATAACCTTCAGGCCAAAGCACTGATAAGGATGAGATGTGCTAATAGAGTCTGCAGAGCATTTGGTACAAAAACAGATATTATTTAAATGGTACAAGTCTTCAGAACCAACATTAAAGAGGCATGTAGAATTTGTAAACATTTACAGGGTTTTACTATTATGAGGGATACTTAATATACAGAAGTCAGTTCAGGAGCGATATTCAAAGACTGAGTACAGCAATTTAGTTTCGATACGCAGGAGACTGTGTACAAAAGTCCGTTCAAATGCCCAGCAATTTAAATATTCAAAAGTCAGTTTAGATACACAGAAGACTGAGTGCAGATATTGAGTAGTTAATAAAAGTTCAGAAACTACAGACAACAATGCAGCTGTCTTAATTCTGCCATTACAGAAGAAAGAACATTTCTGAGTTCATTGTTACAGTGGACAGTATAATTCAGTCTGGTTCAGTTCATTAGTATAAGACTTGTTCTGATCTTGTTGAATTAATACATCTTCCTCCAGTGTATGCTGCAACTACATAATAAGCCACCTTTATGGAAGACCTGCAAGTGCATACAGACTTTTATTTTGAAGGGTACAAGAAGATTTGGCATGCAAAGGAGAAATTGAGATATTTGGCATTTGTATATTACAGCACCGGATAATTAAATGATAAAGACATTTATTCCAGTTCTTACAATGGTGCTACAAAGTGAATAGGGGGGAGGTACAATATTGACAGTCAAAGTGAGTCCTGAAACGCCATAGCAACCCTGCAAATCTACAGCTGTTCATTAACAGACAGACTATGTGTTCTATACAGATAAGCAGTGATCCTTAAGGACATTACTTCAGTAATAAATCTACAGTAAAGTATTGAAAAACTTCAGGATATCAAAGAACAAAGACAGTATTGAAAGCTACCAGTGTTAAGGGCATTATCCAGTTAACAGCAACAGTATTGGAAAAACCACAATTTCCATATCTATCCACACACACACACACACACACACACACACACACACACACACACACACACACACACACACACACACACACATGTCTATATACCACAATAATTATGGACATTCCGAGTCCAGTTTCTTTTATTCCTTTTTTTTGTGAGCTTTCATTAATAACCTGCTTCCTTATTTAACTTTTACATCCACTCAGTTCTGAAATGCTTCTCCTGAGAGTGGATGTTGTCTTGTACATATCTATCTACACACACACACACACACACACACACACACACACACACACACACACACACACACACACACACATATATATATATATATATATATATATATATATATATATATATATATATGGATCTACCTTACAAGCTCGACACTTCACAAGATCAACATTTAGAACGACGCGACCACAAGACCGACAGAGCAGATAACCGACAACTTGTAATACCGACAGCGAAAACACCGACATGGGAAATGTGTGAGCGCAACTCGGTAAGTATGCGATAGTGAGGGATTTAGGGTTAGGGTGCGGGTAAGGTGAGTGTGCGATAGTGAGGGACTTAGGGTAGGGTGCAGATAAGGTAAGTGTGCGATGGTGAGGAATTTAGGGTTATGGTGCAGGTAAGGTAAGTGTGCGATAGTGAGGGACTTGAGGGTTAGGGGCAGATTAAGTGAGTTAGGGTTAGGGTGCGGATAAGGTAAGTGTGCGATAGTGACGGACCTTAGGGTTAGGGTTTGGGTTAAGGTTAGTGCATAGATAGTTGTGTGTAAGGTATAGTGTAGGTTTTTAGGTTGTTGGTGTGCTTGTGTTGTGTGTGTGTTGTGTGGAACAGCAAACTTTTTGTTTTGTTAACTGTCGTGATTGTGGTTTGTCGGGCATGTGAACTTTCCTGTTTTTGCGATTTCGTTCTTGTGGTCTCATCGTTCTAAATGTCGATCTTGTGAAGTGTCGAGTTTGTAAGGTAGATCTATAGATATATATATAAATATATATATATATATATATATATATATATATATATATATATATATATATATATATATATATATATATATATATATATATGTATATATATATATACACATACGCATATTTATGTATATATTTTTTTCAGGATTCAAAGTTCTTAGAATTTCTGGGAATGAGGATGTATGCAAATAAATATGCAGTCACATAACTATTGTCTTATAGATAATATCAGTTTTGAGATTTTGAGGAGGATGATGTCTCTATTTGTGAGATGTCTAACCTTGACAAAACTGACTTTATGCATATCTTAATGTCATACAATTACATACATTTTACACACACATACACACACACACACACACACACATATATATATATATACATATATATATAAATATATACATACAAATACATATATGTGTGTATGTGTGTGTGTGTGTGTGTGTGTGTGTGTGTGTGTGTGTGTGTGTGTATGCATGTACAACTATTTGAAAGAACATCAAAATGCACAAACATAAAAGCACAACACATCACTGTTGACACTTCAAGATATTAAGCAATACTACTGAATTGTATTAAATATATTGCATTACATTAGGTGTTAAAATTGCTAAGATGTTGCAATGGTAATTTTTTAATAAAAGTGCAAAGTATGCAGGAGTAGTGCAAAGCAAGGAAGTGTCTTACTGCAAATCATTGCTCAACATTTAAACCACTGAATAAACACATCAGTATTACTCTAATACTTCATGGCTTTTCATTATAGTACATTATGTAATACTGAACTATGTTCATAGCAGAGTACAAATGCAGCAATACTATTCTAGTACATATGAAGTATATTACAACATATTTCTTTAAAGATAATTAAAAAAAATCATAATGTTGTTCAGTAAGGTTGCTGCACTGTATAATATTAAATTCCAAGAAGTTATAGAATGCTGGTGCAATATACTGAAAGTACTGTGCAAAATAATTAACATAAATACAGCAACAGTATTGCAAGACATATCACAACAACTGTTTCCACTGTGATTATAGTAAGAATGCAGTAGTTATACACATAGGCATAGTAAGGGTGGGGTAAAGGAGCAGTCCTCGGCACAGCATTATGGGGTACCATTGGGAATTGTATTTCCTGCATTCTTATTTTTGTACTGGCATATCTGAAAGCCGATGCAGAAATAATAAATGCAATTCTGAATCAGCCATCAGCGCTTTAGCACTTTGTGTGAGCTAAAGCTGTTGCAAATCATTCGCTGCAAATGTATCAGTCAACTTGCTATAGTTTATAAGCGATGATGTCCTTTTTTCTCTCTCTTTTTTACTCTTCACTTGAAATGCAGAGGGGTCAGAGATGTGGAATGTGCCCTGGCTGGCATGGAGGAACAGACTATGGGAGAGGCCCGAAATGCAGTATGCAAAGAAGTGGTACTGTTAATTTGCACCGACAAATAGGTGTAGAATATCAATGCATTTGCTACTATGACTGCTGTATGAAGCACTGATATTCACAATAAAACATTTCTTGCTATGAAGTCTGACATAAGATTGTGGTGCATCATACTTTATTCAAAAAAAAAAAAAAAAGCAAGGTAGCATTGGAGTGTTAAAAAGCAATTGTTCCCTGGTACATTTCAATGAAATTTCTACTACAGAGGACTAGTGTTTAGTTTAAATACAGTTTACATCATCATTTGTGCTACCAAAATATCTGACTGGAATCTCATGTGATAGCTTCTGCATTGCTAAGACAGTGAAACAGTTGCCAAAACATATAAGAATTTTATTACAATATTCATACAGAATACTAATATTGCACTTTACAATCATTTTTTTTTGATTTGCAAATATTTTAGGAAATCTTTTCTTTTTTGGTAGGAATGATAAGGTGGACTCCCTGGGATATGAGCTTGATACATTCCTTGAGAAAAAGCAATTGGGATAGCAATTACATCTCAGTGCTTGTCACCCTCTGTCTTTCAATGATCATTTAAATATAAAAAGAAGTTCTGTTCTTACCATAAGATTCCATGTGTGTGTTCTCCATATCTTCCTTTATTCTCAATTGTGGGTCGGATCTGATGTGCCTGCTCCATCTCGGCCCAATTCCAACTGGAGGCATTCAGCAAAGCTCGTGGGCTACACTCTTTACCTATAATTCCTTTTTCAATTACCTCAGATCTTGTTTGCCCCCAAAAGTATATAAAGAAGAGGTACATGGTAAGTATTTGTAGATGTATGGAAATATATATATATATATATATATATATATATATATATATATATATATATATATATATAAAGATATATGTATCTCCCATGAAAATAGAAACAGAGTGATAGAGAATATTCTCTGAGGCTGTACATCCCTGTTGCAATCTTATTTGCTACTAGTGTACCCAAAGTCTAGGCAGGGGTATGAAGAAGGATTGTGAGAGATGGACAACACACATGGAGCGTTATGGTAAGAACATAACTTCTTTATGTGATGTTGTCAATCTTGTCTTTATTCTACTTGTGGGACCACGTCCCAAGCAACAGAACGCTTGAGTGGCTCAAGGGAGAATATTCCTCAGGACCATAGAATCAAAGGATGCTCTACTCCTGGAGGCCAAATCTACCTTGTAATGAGTGATGAAGGTATGAGGACTGTCTCAAGTACCTGCTGCACAGATATTATCCAAAGGTAGTCTAGCATGGAAAGCCACAGATGTGGCAATAGATCTAGTAGAGTGGGCTTTAGCACCATTTGGAAGGGTCTTGTTATTAGAATTGTAAATATGGGATATACATGATGCGAGCCATCTGGATAATGTGACCTTAGAAAGTGGATAGCCTTTCCTTGTATGTGAGTATGAAACAAAAAGTTGGTCTGGTTTTCTGAATTCTGAAGTCCTGTGTAAATAAAAATGTAATTGTCTAGGAACATCAAGTAGGTGCAAAGAATACTCTCCTTTATTTTGAAAGTTGGGGAAGAAACTGGGAGTTCAATAGATTAGTTCAGGGTATTTTCTGTAACCATCTTGGATAGGGAAGATGGATTGGTCTGCAATGAAGTCCAATTTTTGTGAAAGGTTAGATATGGGAGTTTTATGGACAAGGCTTGTAACTCAGATGCCCTCCTGGCAGAAGTAATTGCCACCAAGAACAGAGTTTTCCATGATAGATACTTCACATCACATGTGGCTGAAGGTTCAAATTGAGGATGTATAATATTAGACAAAATGAAATTTAGATTCCAAGGAGGTATTGGATATTTGAAAGGAGGCCTTAACATGACAGTGCCTTTCAAAAAAGCTGTGCAAAGTATGTGCCAAGATAGGATGTTTATTTTCTCCTATATGAAAATTAGAGATGGCAGCTAGTTGAACTTTCACTGAAGCTGCCACTGCTCCATAATTGAAGATCTCTGCCAAAAACTGAAGAATAAAATGAACTGGTGCTGTAAAGGGATATATGTCTTTAATGTTTGCCCATATAACAAATTTCTTCCATTTGCTTGCATAAAGTTTTCGAGTAGATGATTTATGAGATGATAAGATTATATGCTTGACTGGAGAGGACAGGGGTGGAAACCTGGCAATTAAGGGGACTGAAGCAGCCAAGCTGTCAATCTCAAACTGTCTAATTTGGGATGAACCATCCCCGATGCGTGTGTCAGAAGATCAGGAACCGGTTCCAGAATCCAAGGTTCATCCCAGAGATGAGGCTGAAGAAAGGGAAAACAGATTTGACAAGAACAATAGGGGGCAATTAGTATAATGGTTGTCTCCAACAAACTTGCTTTCTGTAGGAACTTTGAGATTAGAAGAATAGGGAGAAATGTATGAAGAAGTTCTGTGGGCCAATTGTGAACAAGTGCATCCCTTTTTGACTCCCCTTTTGGGGGGATTAGGGCAAAGTAGTTGTTGCATTTGTAATCGTTTGGTGATGCAAAAAGGTTGCAGCAAGGCTGGCCCCATTTGTGGAATATCACATCCGCTACATTCTGACTGAGGGATCACTCATGTGGTCATAAGATAGCACTACTCAATTTGTCTGCAATGACGTTGGATCTCCCCGGGATGTGTGTTGCTATTAGAAGGTGGTTGGAGGCTATTGTCCAATGCCAGACCCTGAGAGTTTCTCGACAAAGTGGGTCTGATTTGGTTCCCCCTTGTCTGTTGATATACTATACTACAGACATGTTGTCGGTCTGGATCACAATTGTCCCTGTAAGAACAAAGTCCTGAAATGCTTCAATGCAAAAAGCACTGCTCTCATATCTAGGACATTTATATGCAGGTGAGCTTTATGGTCTTTCCATATACCTTGAACTGTCTTCCCTAGAAAATGCCCCTCCCACGCCATCTGGGAAGTGTCCATGATCCTGTGACTAGAAGTTGTGGGGAAATAAAGGAGCAGCCTTAAATTACTGACTGTGAGTGGAGCCACCACTGGAGATCTTTCTTGCAGGCCTTGGTTATTATTATCTTGTGAGACACAGGAAGTTCCAGTATTGCCCACTGAGAAAATAGCATCCATTGGAGCACTCTCATATGGAGGCTAGCTAGAGGAACTATTATAATGAAGGTAGCCATTTTACCTAGTACTTGGAAAAACAGTTTCACAGTGGCTTTGGACTTTTTTATGAGCACTTTGGTGAGATGACAGAGATCGTGTACTCTGTCTCAAGAAAGTCTTGCTATCTGAATGGAGGTGTCTATTTCTGCTCCTATGGACCTTAAGGATTGCGATGGTTGTAGCACAGATTTCTCACAATTTACTGTAATGCCCTGAGAGGAGCAGAGTTGAAGGACATAATCTCTTGATTGGAGTAAGTGATGCCTGGTCGGGCTGGTTACAAGCCAGTCATCCAGATATGGGAATACATGGATCCACTTGCATCTCAGTTGAGCCGCTACTACTGCCATACATTTGGTGAACACTCTGGGGGCTGTAGTGAGACAAAGGGCAGAGCTTGAAACTGGAAGTGACTGGCTCCCAGCCAGAAGTGTAAGAACCTACTGCACTGTCTCAGCATTTGGATATGGTACTACATCTCTTTGAGGCCTATAGAGCACATGCAGTTGTCTTTTTCCAAGGTCAGAAGTATCAGCTGCTGTGTTACCATCAAGAACTTGATCTTCTTTATTGATCTGTTTAGATTGCTGAGACCCAGAATGGGTCTTCAGTGCTTGTTTTCTTTGGAATAAAAAGAATCTTGAGTAGGTTCCGGATCCTTTCTGGTCTGTGGGAACTTCTTGGATGGCTCTTTTGCTTAGCAACCCTTGGATTTCTATAGTTGGTTGTTCCTTTTGACTGGGTGGAACATCTGGAACAACTTTGATTCTGGGAATAGGAAGGGAGAAGGGAATTATATATTCTCCGATATTATTTTCTGCACCCATTTGTCATTTGTTATTTTTAGCCAGGTTTCTCGGTGCAGGGATAATCATCCCCTGACTGCTTCCAGAGGGGGAGCAATTGGGTCTCCTTCAGGAGTGCTGGAAAGGTCTGCAAAGAAAGATTCCCTGGAGCCTTGGCTTTGCGGACCCCTCATGCCTTAAAAGTAACATCTCCCATTGCCCCCCCCCCCCCCTGGGGGGGACTTTCACCTTGTGTGTCCTGATAAGACCTCTGGGATTTTCTGAACCACTTTTTTCCACTACCTTTTTGGACCTTGGTAAAGGGTCTGTTAGGAGGTGAGAAACGTACTCCAATGGCAGACAAGGTCCTACTTTCTTGTTCACACCCTGTGAGCATTTTCTTCACTTTTGGCCCACAGAGGGGTGCCACCAAAGGGGATATTAATGAAGGAAGAATTGAAGGGCTCCACAAAATTGCAAAGGTGCATCAAAGCCTGTCTCTGAAGAAGAAAGTGTAAGAAATTAGCCTCATGGAAGATTTGACTACTGAATTTAAAGTAGCCAGCTGAACATTAACTTTCTCTGCTGCTGCTGCATCGGCTACAGCTCCTTGAAGGGAGTCTGATAACTCTTTAATCAGGTCCCTCTGAAGTCTTGTGAAGTGAGTTAGGTAATTTAGAGACTGTAAGGCAAAGGTCACTGATGCGAAGACATGCTTCTCATAACTATACATGGTCCTGGAGTCTTTATTAGGAGGATGGATAGAGATACTCATCTCAGAGAGTTCCTTTCTGGTGGCTGCCACCATGACCATGCCATCAACTCTTACAACTTTTGTAAGAAAATTGTTGTCTTTTGGGGCAGTGATGTATTCATTTGACCTCTTAGGAGTAGGGTCTATGGTATCTGGGATCTCCCAAGCCTTTCTAGAGACAAGGTTGATAAGCTCATCAAAAGGTGGTGTAACGCAAGCAGATGATCAGTGAGATGCAAAGACTTCAGGAATACTGACTCCTCAGCTGAAGGGGGGAGGACTGCCAGTCACCTCTCTGTTTCAATAGTTCTAGGGTGTCTCCAAAGGAGACAGCTTCACAGAGGAAGGAGCTGAGCTCACCCATGCTGAGGCCCCTCGGGACATAATCGGTTCCAAAGATATCTGAAAAGTCTCAGCAGACCTAACAGGGGAGTGTTGGCTCCTAGAGGTCTCCTGCTCCTAAGACACAGAGACGTTCGGGGCCAATGTCAGAACTGGGGAGGTCATAAGTCCTGGAGCTGACACTGACACAACCTGAATGTCAGAATCTTCGATTCCATTGGGCTCATATCCAGGAGAGCTCTGGGTAAAGCAGGTGTCTTTAAAATTCTCTCCATGACCCTATCCATTTCCTCATCTGACAGACTCCTGGTAGACATAGTGGATAGGAAGGTGATCTTGAAGCAGCCAAAATTGGAGAATAGAGCATGGAAGAAAACTTCACTACTAAAGGAGATTATCTCCTGTGTCTGTATGCTGAGGACATAGTCAGTGCTAATGGAGATTCCCTCTCCATGGAAGTATCGGTGCCGGGAGAGGGTGTTGGTTCTGATAGAGACTTCGGATCTGTCAATTTTGGAGCTTTCTGCTTCATCTCCGATGAGGATCTTCGCTCCAATGAAGGTCTCTTAATTGTCTTGTCTGACTTTATGGTTGATATAGTCTCAGAAAAAGGCATTTTCAAAAGTCCGTTCAATATCAGTTTGTTCTTACTTTCCATTAAAGCACAGTGATTAAAGTTGTGGCAAATAATTTCATAGGTTCATAGGTGTGTACTAGGCTAATGGCCCTGGAGCCTTTACAAGCCTACCCATAGGATTACCCTGGCATTGTGCCACCCAACCTTACTTCCCAGCACCTCTGTTGAGTAGAGCCACTGGTGTTATCCCCGGGGTGAATTTTCTGTTTCCCATCCACTCATCAAGATTTTTCTTGAAGAGGGTCAGTTAGGTGCTCTGCTTCACATGTATGGGAAGTCTGTTCCATAGCATGGGCAGTCTCTGGGTTATGAACCTGCCCCTCCAGCATGTTCTCTTAACTGTGGTAATGAGGTTGAGGTCTCTGGATCGTGTGTTGTGGAGGGATTGGGATTTCTTTAGATGTAGCATTTCTAACAGAGCTGGGTCAGACATGGCTTTGTAAGTCAAGCAGAGATCGCCTCTAAGTAGGCAATATGAGACAGAGAATAGTTGGAGTTATTCTGAGTCTATCCATATAGGACAAGTGTTTAAGGCCTAGGATCCTATTTGTGAGGTACTTTTGTGGCCTCTCCAGTTGTTGCAGGTGACTAGTGAGGTACATGCCAAATGGGGCACTGTATTCGATGATTGGCCTAATGAGGGAAGAGTAGAGGGAGACAATGACCTCTTTCTCCTGGATGCAAAACCCTTAGTAATGAGATGTACCACATGGAAAGACTTTCTGACCACAGTGGCAATGTGGTCGTCAAAAGAGAGGTTGCTGTTAACCTGTGTTCCCAGATCTCTTATAATGTCTTCTATGTTCAGTGAACTGTCATCAATGTGGTAATTCATGGGAACTGGGTTTTTCTCAAAGGGGATGATGACACATTTTTTGAGATTGAGCTTAAGGCCATGTTTCTGACAAAAGTCATTGGTAACAGTGAGGCCATTCTGTAGGATGTCAACATCCCTTGGGGAGTTAATAAACTTGCAATCGTCTGCAAACTTTGTCAGCCAGAGTCCCTTCATGTTGGCCTGGACTTCAGAGAAGTAGATACCAAACAGGAGAGGACCCAGGACCAAACCCTGTGGGACTCCACGTGTGACTAATTGGCAGTCTGACTTGGAGTCAGCTACTTTCACACTCTTGTAGGTGTATAGCCCCTAAACAATACACACACAAGGTGTGTGAATCACTAAGAGCCATTTTGTTACTACACATCTCACACTTTTAAAAGCCTAAAGGCTTGCTCTCTTGTTGAGACATTATCAAGGTAAGAAAAGAAAAATAGAGAAATACAAAAAAACACTTTCGCTAAAGCAAATTTAAGTCCTCCAACTTAAACGGACTTAGGACACTCTCACATACAGAAAAAAGTTAGGGAAAAGGGGATATATTTTTAAATTTTTACAATTTTTATGAAATAGATAAAAAAGGGGAAAGGACCATCCTCTAACTTAAACAGACATTTTAAAATTCCCTCTAATTTAAACGGGCGTATGAAACAGGAAAGTGCTAATATAAGAAATGAAGAAAGACACACACACACACACACACACACACACACACATATATATATATATATATATATATATATATATATATATATATATATGGTCTATTTTTTTTCCAAGGGAAAAAAAATCGCTGTTCCGAAATAAAAAAAAAAAAAAAACCTAAAACATCACATAATGTGGGGGGCTTTGCCCCACAACACCCCCCCGACATAGGAGGCTATGGCCCCCACACCCTCCCTACTTAAATCTACCAATTCCGAGATCGTACTACAGTGCCGAAAACAGCAAAGTAACAAAAGCAGCCAAGCAAATTCTTTCCCAGGGAAAGAATTCTCTGAAAAGCCACTTCACTATTTTGCCTTTTAGAACATTTTGGTTCGATGAAGATGCATTCGACAAACTGCATCTGAGACAGCATAATAGGGAACCATATATATATATATATATATATATATATATATATATATATATATATATATATATATATATATATATATATAATCACTTTATAATCTCTGAAATGTCGAATTTCACTATCTCGAGGCTATAAATTCGAAGTTTTGAAATAGCGGAAGTGCATAATTGTGAATTTTAATATCTCAAATTCGCGATTATTGCTTTACACTACATAATGTCCGGGTTTGTATGTGGATGGTGTGCAGTGACATGTGTAGATTTAGATGTAATGTCAGGTAAGTGAGTGTTTTGTAAGGGTTTTGGGTGGGAGTTTGAGTGTATGTGAGTGTGCTAATATGTGTGGTATGTGTATGTGTGTGTGTGTGTGTGTGTGTGTGTGTGTGTGTGTGTGTGTGTGTGTGTGTGTGTATGAATGTGTGTGTGTGAGTTTGCTTTTGTTTTCTGTTTGTGCAATCTCGGAGTTAGTATATATAAGTGTGAGTGTGGGTGGCACAGCCCCCCACATGGGGGGTGCAGGGGGGGCTTGCCCCCCTGCTTATTTGTGATGTAGGTTTGTGGATGTGTGTTGTTTTGTTTGTTTATTTTGTGGTGTGTGTGCGTGTGTTGTGGTATATGTGTGGTCCTGTGTTTGCTGTGTTTTCCATGTTTTTAAATTTTGCGGTTTTGGGCTTCGTGGTTTTGGGCTTTCGGTGTTGTGTGGATTCAATTTCATGGTCTCGAAAAACTGAAATTTGAGATTTCATTCTTTCTCGATTATGAAGTGAACCCTTATGTGTGTGTGTGTGTATATATATATGTATATATATATATATATATATATATATATATATATATATATATATGAAGAATGCAGAGAGTAATACAGAAAATAGCTATCAAAAAATTTTACTTAGCCCAGAGCTGCGACTGACAAAACCTCTTTGCTGTGTGGCAAACAAGATCTGTGGTAATCAGTGGAAGGACTTATGGGTAAAGAGTGTAGTCTATGAGCTTTGCTGAATGCCTTAAGCTGGAATATTGGCCAAGATGGATCCAACATACTGGATCTGACACACAAGTGACAATAACGGCGAGATTGACAACATCACACCATTTACAATGATGTCCATTAAAATATGTCTGGATATTTTGGGAAGTTTTTATGTGTTTTGCATTATTAGTAACTCACGTTCACTATTTTCATGCAAGTCTTTCAATATACTGGAGTTTCAAATATATTATACTTTTTAAGCATATTGCACTTTATGATTGCCTAGCACTCAACAAGAGATTAGATTTATCAGAGTATTTATTCTGCAGTTTATGATAAGATATTTTAATTCAAAATAAGTCTACATACTGCAAACAGACAAAATCAATCAACATTTCAATAAATTATCTCTCTGTTGGTCATTTTCAGTTAACATTTTTTTGTTTTGGTCTTTTGTATATGAAGTAGATTATCCACACTAGTTGGATGGTTTAAGTTTATTTTTTTAATGAGTCACCATGAATGAAGACAACTTGTTGTGACTGGGAACAGTTATCAGAATAAATATATGTATATGGTGATACATAAATGAAATTTTAAGAACATGGGTAAAACAACAGCAGCAGCAGTGTCTTTGCTCATAGACATCAGTATAGTAGAAATAGGTTAATTTGTTTGTAAGAACATGTAACACTAGAGATAATGAGTGAAAATGCAGCATGAGATTGGATTTAGTCATTATAAATAGGACTTGAAAAAAGAAGGTGCCCAAGTACAAATGTTCAGTGCAGGACAATGCATTGTTTTCTTTCCTGTACTTATTTAAACATGTATGTAAGTGTTTGAGAGTTTCCATAATCTGATATGGCACTATGGTAGGCAACATATTCTACAAAGAGATACGTGACTTTTTAGTTGAATGGAATTTGACTTATTGGGGACTTTATCTAAACATACAAATAAGGTGCCAGCTTTAAATGACAAAATGGTAAAATACAGGAATTTCATATATTTTTCCCTTTATGTATAATCAAGTATTCATGAGAATATTATGACTACTACATCAGATCTTCCCTGAAAAAAGGGTACTTGTTTAATGGGACTAACCCAAACAGCAAAGTATAAATAAAAGTAAGTAAACAGATCATTTGCACAATTTACTGCTAAACAGAATGTTAGAAAAAGATTTTTGAGAGATGAAAACAGCTGAAAAGTCACCATCTATTTTTTTTCCAAAATGTTTTTATTAATTTTATAACACAATTACTTAACAGTACAGTAACAAGAAAAAACAAGTCCCAGGATTCATGAAGCTCAGCACAATGACAGTTTTAGCCTTGCGCCAAGTGTCCTCATTACAGATGGTGCAGCAGCACCATAGGAATATTTATGAGGGTGCGCTGTAGCACCCTTGACGTGCACAGGAAAAATGTGCGAGTGCAGGAGGCATGTTTAACTGCTCTACGGAGGCGGAAACATGCCCCACGGTTCCACAACCTACTATGCTTACTATTAGAGCCCGCCTCAAATAGTAAGCAATTAATTCAGTGTCAGTGGATACTGAAATGTATGCTAAGCATACAAGAGTGCCCACAAACACTGAAATAAAATCAAAGTAGTAAACACACAAGCACGTAGTGGAATGTTGAGCCCCGTCCCTAGAAGTTTCACAATTAGATTCCCCGTGTCCCTATTTTACATTTGTATTGCTTCAATACTGAAAGTGTAAGAGAAGCGCAGTGTGTTTGCACGTCACTGCCCCCTGCTTAGCATAGCTTACACATCAAAATCATTCAAATAGACAAAAACATGCCGAATCGATGTTAACGTTAATAGTGTAGTGGTTAGAGCATCCGCCTAACGAACAGGCATGCACGGTTCAAGTCCAACTATAACACATATCATTTTCCATGTGGAATGTCATTTTGCTGTATAACCTACATAATAACATGTACATGTGAACTGGAGTACCGCATGAAATGTTTAACTAATGTCATTCAATCAAAGTGGCAGTGTCATAATGAATAAGGCACTAGTAAGCAGGTGTAAACACAAATAAGCAGTAGTAAACATATATAAGTACCTGTAAGCAAGTCTGAGTGCGCTTGCGCAAGTGTAAGCAGTGCCCAGCATAGGAAATGCATAAAATTATGTAGATGTATATGCATGTGTATGTACAGACATATAATATATATATATATATATATATATATATATATATATATATATATATATATATATATATATATATATATATATATATATATATATATATATATATATATATATATATATATATATATATATATCTGAAGAATGAACGTCGTGACAATAAAGCATACAAAATGAATGAGAAGAGAATCAACAGCAACTCCAGTATTATTTACTTTTGTCAGCGTATGTCATATCAAGCTGGGCAGGGGTGAGCAGAGCACTGCTACTCACACCACAGGCAGGATACTACCAGTGGGAGTAACATTGCCAATCTGCTAAGTCTTACCTTACAAACAATCACAGGGTAGTCCCTGGTGTGACTACCCAAAATTTGCTAGGATGGTTGCACCTCCAACCATTACACAAGCAAGGACAGGTATGTTCGAGGAGTAAATGGTGGGAGAGCTTGATAATGCATGGGTTGGGACAACATACGTGTAGGACCACTAATGCTGGGGAGAGGGCAATGTGTGGAGGTGTGTCATGGCTGTGATAGCAACTGGAAAATGGATGGTTTGTATGTATGTCAAACTCGGGTGGGGTGGAGGAATTATGGGTATGAAATTATGGATCCCGGCATGTCAGGGTTGGATGGCCTGGTTCTAACTGGACCGCCTCGTGGAGGTCAGTGATTTCGTTATAAGTATATATACATACACACATGCATACATCTATATGTAGAAGTACATTCCCTGTAACACATTCATTCCTTTTGCAGACATAAATAACATGAAAGTGCCCCTACAAACCTCAACAGTAGATAGAATAATACATTGTGCATAAGAGGGAAGGGACGAAACTGCTAAAATGCAGAAGTGTTTATAATGTCAAAAATCAGTGCTGTTCTCAAAAAATCAAATGTGAGGACTTTCTCACACATGGAATCATTCCTGTGATCTGCCTGTTACGGTAATGCCAATCACTAAACAGGTCCTATTTGTAAAATAATTTCGCCGACCTCGTACATTATTAGCTCTCATGTGTAACGTGTATGTTACCACATAGTCATACTTATGAATTTATTGTAGTGTCTTGTTAACAGGAGTAATGATGTAATGAAGTATAGAGTCTAATCTTGAAATAAAGACATGTGTGTTCCTGGTGGGACAATCCAAAAATTGCGAATAGTGTCCTATTGGTCACTCATCTCACCAATGTTTGTGACTAAATGTTTAGGATGTCTGAGGATACGTGGAGTGAGTCAACCCATGGGATGGGTCTACAGGAGTAGGGAGTGGCCATTGTGTAGTGGTGTGGATGCACCATGTATCCAACTGGAGAATGGATGACTACTGTGTTAGTGTAGTGTTGGGGTGGGTGTTTGGGGAACTAGGAGTCATGTGTATATGGGTATACATGCAAATGAAACAGCACAGCAATAGTGTAGTGGTTAGAACATCTGCCTAACGAACATACATTCCCGTTCCGAATCCCACTGCAGCACATACTATTTTCCATTGGTAATCTGTACATGAACATATTTCAACATCTGTCTGCGGTAAAACCTGCATAATAACAATTAAAACTGAATGGAGCGAAGTGTCAGTGTCATAATGAATAAGGCACTAGTAAGCAGGTTTAAGCATAAATAAGCACCAGTAAGCATATTTAAGGGCAGTTGCTCCGGGGTATGCATTGCCTTACAGACTCATATATATATATATATATATATATATATATATATATATATATATATAAATAAATATATGTGTGTATGTGTGTGTGTGTGTGTGTGTGTGTCTGTGTGTGTGTGTGTGTGTGTGTGTGTGTGTGTGTGTGTGTGTGTGTGTGTGTGTGTGTGTGTGTGTGTGTGTGTGTGTGTGTGCGCGCGCGTGCGTGTAGATTTACACAGATATACAGCTATGATAGGAAACAGCACACAAGAATGACATATGTTCACAGGCTATGCCAATAGAAGTGAGGGGCCCAAGCAAGAAACATGTAACACGTAGCATGATCCCCCCCCCCCCGGCCAGACAGAGGAAACATACACCTAAACCCGCAAACAATGCAAATAGTCCACTGATCCCCAGACCACAGGCAGGGCAAAACCTGGGGGGTACACAGTGCACCCATGAAATCTAATCTTGGAACACAGACAAGAGCGTCCCTTGTGAGACACCCCAAAAATTGACATATAACCAAAGGAAGGTGATACGATGACCATTTTGGCCAGGGTGTGCACATACCTGGAATACAAGGGTGGGAAAGCCTGATGACCCATGGGTCGAGACAACGTATGACATGGGTCCAGTGAAGTGGAGAGTGGGCAGCATGTAGTGGTGTGTTCAGACCTGACCAGCACCTAGAGTAAGGATGAGTACTCTAGAGGAGGTGAGGGTGGGAGAAATATGGTTAGCTAGTTATGGGTCTAGGTGTGCAGGTGTTGGCTGATGTAGGTCTATATGGACAAAAGTAAAAGCAAAAGTGTTCATTGGGCAGAGTCGTCACCCAACGAGTAGCCACACCCGCTACGATTCCCACTGCAGCAAAGTGTAATCTACATGGCAAGGAACAGAATAACCAGATGTAGATGTATATATGTAGAGATATGTGCATGTATATCTACCCATAGCTACATGGAGATATACCTCTCCCTCTCCGTAGAACAAATGCATACATACAGAGACAGAATACACATATAGATATATACATATGCAGACACCCATACATTGATATGTCATTAGATATATATATATATATATATATAGACAGCAATGTATAAATATATACATGTATGCATACATATGCAGATATATCTGTATATAGTAATATATATATATATATATATATATATATATATATATATATATATATATACATATATATATATATATGTGTGTGTGTGTGTGTGTGGGTGTGTGTGTGTGTGTGTGTGTGTGTGTGTGTGTGTGTGTGTGCGTGTGTAAACATATACATGTATATAGCTAGGATATGATACAGCAGTTACGAATTACATATGTTCACAGGCCATGCATATGGGGGTGAGGGGTCCAATCAACAAACGTGTAACACATAACATCAACTCCCCCCTCCAAGTTAGACCAGTGAAACATACAGACACACAATAAAAGTAAACACACCACTGCTTTCCAGACCACAGGCAGGCTACTACCAGTGGGAGAGACCTGCCAGGTCTAATCTTGAAACAGAGACATCAATGTCCCTTGTGGGACACCGCAAAAATTACTGATCATTGGAGTCAGTTCCTGTACTGAGTCATCAAACCAGGCTGTAGACGTACACAGACGAGTAGGTTATGGAAGCCTGATAACCCATGGGTCGACACAACATACGACATGGGTCCTGACAAGTGGACAGTGGGCAGCGTGTAGTGGTGTGGTTAGACTCCACCTACATCCACAGTAAGGATGAGTGCTGTATTGGAGGGGCAGGTGGGGGAACTATGGGTATACAATTATGGGCCTAGGTGTGCAGGTGTTGGCTGGTGCAGTTGTATTAGGACCGCCCCGGGGATGTAAGTAATATTCCAAAATGGGCAGAGCTTATGCCCATACCTCTCAACCCCTAAGAGCAAATCCACTGGACAGGACATAAACTATTGGGGGAACAAATAGGGAGGGACAGAAAGCACATATTCCACTTACAACCTTAGAAAGCTGATAGAATAATAGGTATGCATTAGCATGACTCGGTTGAAGGATGTGGGGTCCTAAACCCAGTTATTTGTCTGTATTTAATGGTGTCATTTCCCAGGTATTTGCCAGACAGGTGCAGATTGTAAGAGGAACACACCAGTAGTATGAAGCAAATTCTGGACAGGCCGCGGATTCTGTACAGTCAACTGGCATGCTTACACCTAATGGGTAGCCATTCCCAGTATGGGTCCCACCGCAGCACAGTCCAGTTTAAATGGCTAAGTATGGTATGACCATATGTGTCGTTGCATAACCCACTACACAACACCTAAGAACACATGGTCACAACACCCCACTATAGGCATGTAAGCTGATGTAATAGGCATCAGAAGGTATTATCGTAGTCCTCAACCCCACCCAGGGGTGTGAGTGTCAGATACAAACAACAAATGCAGTGCATTTGCAAGTGCAGGAGCAAGTGGGTGTAAGCCTGCTTGGGTGCCGGTATGCGAGTATCACACTGGTGAACCAATGTAGAGGCTGAGTGTATGAAACTGTAACCAGAGATTAGCATTGCTTAGCTCCATGCAAACCTGTGCACACCCGCTCACAACTGCCTTAATCACTCTGTACCCAACAGCACGTGTTCTGGCTAGCAACAAAATAGCAAGCCTTTGCAAGGCTAGAACTCTGGACCCTGTACAACACACTCATAATAGTAAACCACTACGCCATGATAGCAATACATATAAAGGAGATATCAGCAAACTAATCCACATAACAGGGAAATCAAATCAAATATGTGAACTGAATCTATGTACAGTGTAATGTGCTATAACCTACCACAGACCATAAATATGTGAACTGGAGTACTGCAGTAAACATAGAGCTGAGGTGTCACTGTAATAAAGATATGAAGTCCCCAGGACCCCATACAGTGTATGTACACATGAATGATGGAAACCAGGCACATATATAACCTGTAAAGAATATGACATTGCTTAGCCTTTTCTAAACCGGCCAATTACGGAAAAGTGCGGGAATCCGGTCCTACTTAAACCAAAGAGGCGGGAATACGGCTCATAACTGGTTTTATCATCCACCTGCAGGCAGAATGGCTGGAGTGGGAGAAGGCACTCGCTTTAGAGCACAGTGCTGGGGCATCCATAGGTTCATAGGTTCATAAGTTGGTACTAGGCTATCAGCCCTAGGGCCTATACAAGCCTAGCCATAACAATTCCCTGGCTATTTCTTCCCACATTATTTATTTTCCTGGACCCCTGTCTAGCAGGGGGACTGACATGATCCCTGGGGTGAATTTCCTTTCTTCCATCCAATCGTCAAGGTTCCTCTTGAAGAGGTCCAAAGAGGCACTCTGCTTGACATGTATGGGCAATCTATTTCAGAGTCTGGGGAGTCTCTGGGTCAGGAACCTATCCCTCCAGCATGTTTTGTTTATTGTGATGACAAGGTTTAGATCCCTGGAGCATGTAGCTCTGAGGGATTGGGATTTCTTTAAGTGTAGCATGTCCAACAGCTCTGGGTTTGACATGGCCTTGTATGTTAAGCAGAGATCGCCTCTGAGTAGACGATATGCAACAGAGTATGGCTGGAGTTTTTTAAGGTGGTCAGCGTAGGGCATCTGCTTTAGTCCTGTGATTCTTTTAGTGAGGTATTTCTGAGGCCTTTCCAGTTGTTGCAGATGTCTTGAGAGGTACATACCAAATGGGGTGTTGTATTCTATAATGGGTCTAATGAGGGATGAGTACAGTGGGACAATGACCTCCTTTTTTCTGGATGAAAAGCCCTTCGTGATGAGGTGTGCCACATAGAAGGATTTCCTGACTGTTGTGGCGATGTGGTTATCGAAGGTGAGACCACTGTCCACCTGTGTCCCTAAGTCTCTTATCATACTTTCTGTGTTTAGTGTACTGCCACCTATATAGTAATTCATGGATACATGTTTTTTCCCAAAGTGGATAACAATACATTTCTTGGCATTGAGCTTGAGCCCATGGCTCTGGCACCAAGTATCTGTTTCTGTAAGGCCCTTTTGTAGAGTATCCACATCATTTGGGGATTCAATAATGGCTCCCAGTTTGCAGTCATCTGCAAACTTTGTTAGCCAGAGTCCCTTAGTGTTGACCTGTACTTCAGAGAAGTAGATGCCAAACAAGAGCGGCCCCAGGACTGAACCCTGAGGTACTCCACTTGTCACTTGTCTGGAGCTGGATTTGGAGTGTGGGTTCTATCAGTAAGCCATTTAGCAACCCATTGGGTGCCATAGGGATTAATGCCCAACTTAGTAAGTTTATCTATGATTCCAGAGTGGGGGATGGTGTCAAAGGCCTTGACAAGGTCTAGATAGGCTGTGTGGACCACCTTACCCTTGTCCATGGCTCTGGAGACTGATTCAAAAAAGTCAATCAGGTTCAGGAGACAAGATCGGCCCTTCACAAACCCAAACTGGGTGGGGTCCAGTGTTTGAAGGTTGCCAATGTCTTTGTTTATAAGTTCCATGATAATACGCTCCATGGCCTTGCAGATAAGGCTTGTCAGACTGATGGAATGGTAGTTTCTGGGATCCAAGGTGGATCACCCCTTGTGGATTGGGATAACTGTAGCTCTGCGCCACTCAGTGGGCACAAAACCTGAGGTGAGGCTATGATTAAACATGACACTTAGGTGAGATGCCAGTTCATATTGTAGTTCATGTAGTACACAGCCTGGGATGTCATCTGGTCCCATGGATGCTGTATTCTTGGCTTTAGAAAGTGCATTTTGTACCTGTGTGGCTGTTATTACTGGAATTTGGCAATCTTCCGGTATTGAGATGGGCCATTTAGGGGGTGAGAGGGGGGTGAAGTTGGCACTGAATCGATCTGCCAGGATATTGGCAATATCCTTTGGATCAGTATATTTAATGCCATTCTGTTTTAGCTCAGAGAAGATCTGAGCATTGCCATTTAGATTCTTGACATAGTTATAGAATGCTTTGTGGTTGTCTTTGGAATCTTTGGCAATTTTATTTTCGTAACTAGCTTTGGAGGATTTTATGAGGCATCTCAGTTTCTTACTGAGGCTAGTAAGGGAGTTTTTTGCATCCTGGGATTTTCCTCTTTTCTGCAAAAGTTTCTTCCTTTTGTTGTAAAGTTTGTTTATCGCAGGGGACCACCAGATTGGCTTCCTTTTTTTGGATGAGAGCATTTTGGTTCTATTTGGGATGGCACGATTCATGCTTGGGTGGATGTGCTCGTACAGTGCCTTAGTGTAGGATTCAGCAGTTGAACTTTCAGTTCCCGTCTGCATGGGTGTCATGAAGTTTGTCACTTCTGACTTGAGTAGCATGAAGTTGGCTTTGGAGAAGTTTTTTATGGTGGTTTCTTTACTGGGGGGTGGGATGTGGATGTTAAGGGTGATTAGCTTATGGTCAGACCTGACTAACGAGGGGGTGATCATAGGTATGGAGCATTGATTTCCCATGTTGTTAATGACCAGGTCTAGGATATTGGAGCCCCTGGTGGGACTATGGATTAGTTGATCCAGAGCGTTGGAATTTATGAATTCCAAGAACCATTGCGCAAAGGTGTTGGGACATGAGTAGTTTTCCCAGTTAATGGCAGGGTAGTTAAAATCACCCAGTATTAGGGTGTTTGGTTCTATCTTAATATTTTCCAGTATGTTTAGAAAGGTGCAGTGAGAATCTTGGGGTATGGTGGGGGATCTGTAGCAAGCTACAATTTGGATTGCAGTCTTACCTAGTGTTAGTTGCACTTGGAGAATTTCAGACACATTGTGTTGGCCAACTAGCCTGGTGGTGTGAATATCCTTGGTGAATGTTGACACTCCTCCACCTTTAGTGTTTCGGTCCTGGTTTGGTGGCCGAAAAGTGTGGTAAGAGTTGTAGCCTGGTATTGCAGGGGTGCTCTCTGGAGCCTTGAACGAGGTCTCAATTACTGCACAGATATCGATGTTCTCCATTTTTAGGAGTGCCTCGAGAGAGTGCATTTTGAGGTTTAGACTTCTAGCATTGAGTGGCATTGCCTTCAGATTTTGCATGCTTGTACCTGTTACGGTGGTGGTTTTGTCCTTTGAAGTTTGCCTAAAAAAGGCACTATAGGGGTGGCAAGAACCTTAGCCAGTAACCTGAATCCCAGGGGTGACAGGTGCAGACCATCTCTGGCAAAGCATCGTGGTCTGTCAATCATGTCATCCCAGGCAGACAGATACTGGATCCCCTTTGAATGACACCATAAGCTTAGCCAATTGTTGAAGTCAATCATTTTATCCTTATATTGTGGTATCATTCTGGGCGAAGGCAGGATGTTACTCAGGGCTAGGGTCATACCTGCCTGGGGCACATGATCTGAGAGCTCTTCCATGTCTCTTTTCATGTAGTCCAGGGAGGTACGTCTCAAGTCATTCACTCCAACATGGACAATGAAAGAGTCATATTTGTACTTGTTGTGGAGTGACTTGAGTGCATGCGTTATGTGGCGGATCCTGGCACCCGACAGGCAGCTGACTGTAATTTTCTACTTATTCAACCTGGTGAGAGGGACATCAGTGTGCCAGACTATAGAGTCACCTATGACTAAAGTGTTAGGTACATTGTCTTGCCTTAGGGGCTGTTGCTGGGTGGCACACTGGTGTTGTGAACTATGTGACACATTGGTTGTGATTGGTGTTTGATTGCGTTTCAGCTTCAGAGGTGTTTGTTTCTTGGGCAGGTTACAGTTAAGGGCCTCTGCATATGTGGATTTAGTGTTGCTATATGTGGGTGTTGGTGGTGCGGGTTTAGAAGGGCTATGTGTTGCTTGAGGTGTAGTGTGGGTGTTAACCTTCTCCACTTGACTGTTTAGCACAATCTTGGGTGGAGAGAGTTTTGCTTCCATTTTGGCTATGTAAGTGCATCTCTCACAGGTTGTAGTGTTGGGTGGTAGGAGGAGAGGGTTGTCTGTGTACATGAGGCAATTGCTGCATTGCCCCAGTATGCCCAGATTCACCAGGTGGACAGGAGAAATCACCGGAAGCTGACCCTTGGACATGCCTGGTTTGGGGCTTTTTTTTTTCTTTGTAAAGTATAGGAGCTGTTTCCTTAGCAAGGTACTTTGCAATTATAGGCTGTTTAGTGCCTACTATTAATTTCTCCTTGTTAACAAGGAGAGTTCAGTGTTTGCATGAGTTTAAGGCTTCCTTGTGCTTTCCAGCAGGTATTAGAGAAAGTGCTATTCACAGGGATGCTTAAAGGTAAGATTGAAAAGAATGCACTCTGCAGTGTGCACTAGAGAAGTTAGATGTGAAAGTAGGTAACTTGAGTTTTACCTGTTTAAAAAGTTAAGGTTTAGTGGAGAGTTACTATTTTTAAAACAGCAAGATGGATTGAAAGGGGTTGTCACTTTTGTATTTTGGTACTATGAAATACTGTAGGATGGCCAATAAATTTAAATAATTGAAGGGGTGGGATTTCAAAAATGATGATTTTGTGATTACTCACATAAGCCAGTGAGTATGGCTCCTGGTAAAGCACCATGCCAGGAGACTACTTCAGGGCCAGTACCAGGGCTCACAGTGCAAAATGGAGGCCTGGGACAGTCTTGCCCGTGACCTCACTAGCGCCACAGGTATCCCCCAGGACTGGTAAGCAGGTCAGGCACCATCATGCAGACCTGAAGCGGCGGAGGGGGGATGTCCTGGAACAGTGGATCCAGGAAGCAAGGCAGATGCAGAATGCCCCAGAACTGAGTAAGTACTCCTTCCACTACGTAGTTAATTGCCTAGCTTGTGTATACTATGGATAGGTATGGCTAAATATCACTGTACTTCTCTAACAGCTGCAGATGAGCAAGCTGCAAACCAGCAAGCCTATGGTGCTAGGCTGCAAGGGATGTGTCGCGAGGCAGGTTAGGAAATAGCCTGCATGTACTGTCATAACAAATAAATGTAAGAGCCTCAGAAAGTGTTGTACCAGTATACAGAATTGTGTAATATGCTGCGAATAAAGGTGTAACCCCTGCATTGCTTCTGTTTACTCTGCAGTCATATGTTATTGTACTGTTGCAGTTATTAAATAGTACTGTTGTAGTAAGCAGTATTACCCACACTGGTATGCAGCTAAAATGTGTATGAAGTGCTGTATAATAATATTGGAAGTGCAAACAGGTCAGTCATATTAAACTAAATACATTGCAAAGCCTCACAACAATTGCCCAATAGCATAGTGTACAGTGATCTTAACTGTAATGCTTTTGTCACACACAGCAGGGCTTAGGATCCCAGGAGCGCCAGTGAGTTGTATGCATAATTGTTCCCCACAACTGCACACAGTTTATTAGAATGTTCAGAGAGAAAGCTGTATGCATATATACATTGAATAACTGTACAGATTATGCTAGAATGCTCAAATAGAAAGTGGTATGCATATTCATACCCCTCAACTATTCCAATCTGCCCAGTATATCCTAGTAAATGGCCCACATCACCTGCCTATTGCCCTGTTCCCCTGACAAATTAGTGTGATGATCCAAGAAATGTAGGCGGCTGTAAATGGCATATAACTGATACTCAGACTTGTACATAGTCAGAGAATGTACATGCAAACATTCCTGTCATCCCAGCATCTCACCCAAAGTGTATGACACCGGTCTCAAAACATGTTGCATTAACACCTGCATCTTGTCAAGCCTGTATGCAAGACACAGTTCCCATACACACTAATCTACAAACATACCAATGTACAATATAATGTCCTTGGGTAGTGTAATAATACATGTAAGGGACAGACCACTGCAGTGACTACGAATGTTTTGAAAACTACAAGGATTTATTAGTTGTTAATTGAACTCTCTCTCTCTCTTTCACCCCTACCATATGTGCAATAATAACCGATTTACACAACTCATTTGGTATGTCTACACTCCTAACCTTTGTTGGGACATATGTCCTATTGCTTTATAAATATGCACATCTGTTTCCATGCATATGCCATGTTAAAATACTCCCATATTGGTGCCCTGTTGCAATCAATGAAACCTGCATGTTGCTGTAATGGCCACTGTTTACCCATATATACATGTGTTCTGCCTGCTCTGCAACTATTTTATATCTGGTGCCCTGGGTAATAAGAATACCTATGCATGCTATTATAACTAATCATGAATGCTGTTGACTATTACTAACCCATATCTGCCTTAAACATGCTACAACATAGCTCATATGGGAAGGCCGGTCCCACTGGACCTGCCTGTCCCAACTCAGCTGGCCATGGTACTGGGCACCAGCACATCTGGGGCCCAGCCTGGGACCTCCTTGTCCATTTGCCCTGCATCACCTTTGTGTGGAACCACCACAGGGGATGGGGCTCGCCCACCCTGGGAGTGGGAACGGACAGGAACCTGTCACCCATGGTACGGTCCGGGCCATGGTGTATGGGGAGCTTGACAGGGAGATTTGAGACTGACTATGCCAGCTTGAGGGCTGAGTGGCGCAACTAGAGGGTGAGCCTTCCCCTCCTACACAGCCCCCAGCACAGCCATCTTCTGGGCTATGAAGGTGCAGTGGCGACTGCCCATGGGTTGGGACCTCAGTTCCACTGCATCCATTTGTGGGCTCATGGGCTTGCGACTTCCAAACACCCTTCCACGTCCAAGGTGCCCCCCCACATGTGTCATATACCACCCCTGTATGCGTCTTGTTTGTCTTGTCTGTCATCCTACCCTACCTATCCTCCATGATCATACCTATTCCCCTTCCCCAACATCCCACTCTCACCTAAAAATAAAAGAAAAAAAGGGCAATCTGTTCCCACAAAAAAGCACGCCCCATGCATATCTGTCCATTTTGCACATGTGTCCACTGGACGCACGTAAACATTTCTAATTGTCATCACAACATACTATTGTTGTCCTCACCCATCTCAAAGGGTTGTGAGTGTCCAACTGTACCACCACATTTATTGCATATGCACAGCTGTTGCTGTAGAAGAAATGGGGAGCTATGGACCTTCGCTACACCCTTCCTGCACATCCCCAGCTCCCTTGTTTACTGTCTTTCCCTCTTTGTGCCCCTTTTTCACCCCTTCCCTATCACCACTTTTTTCTTTTCTTTTAAAGAAATGAGTGCAGGGGTAAGCGGGAGTAAGTACTTTTAAGCAGCAGTGAGCGGGTTCCAGCCTGTTTGCATGGGGGTAAGCACTGCCTACAGAGGTTAAGCTATCAAGAAGGTACCTGAGTGTAAGGAACTGTAACCAAATGTAAACACTGCTTTCCGTCGTGCAAACCCACACACACCCGTTCACAACTGCTTCAAAGTGCCTTAATCACTCTGTATCCAATAGTCCTTGTTCAGCCCAGCAACAAAATAAATGGTCTCTGCAAGGCTCGAAACCAGGACCCTGCACACCACAGCCAATATGATTTACCACTAAGCCATGGCAGATATACAGACATCAGATGTTATCACAAACATATCATCCAGCACAGTCATTCAACAGTATAGGAAATGTATTCCATCATGTAGATGTATGTGTGTGTGTTTATGTCCGGCTATAGATACATAAATAGATATAGATATATCAAGAACATACCATGTGAGAACAAAGCATTAAAAAAGAATGAAAAGGGAAACACCAGCAACTCTTGTATTATGTAGTGGTGTTGTCCTATGTAATATCAAGACTCCATCAGACAGACATGTGTCATTAATACAAACATTTGTACATTGCCCAAATACATTACTTTGTGCATTTTATTTACATTAACAAAACAGTTCCTGTCCAATCATTATGTGAGAACAGTACTCTTGCAAAGTGCTGTGTGCAACATCATCATCGTTAAAAAGTTAAATGGCGTAACCATAGAGGGACCGGTAGTGTTGTGTGTACAATGGGGTCATCTGCATTATGTGTACCTGGAACCTTTAGGAGTCATGTGCATACCAGGATCGTGTGCCTGAAAGAGGGGTGAGGACAACAGTAGTATGTTGTGATGCAAATTTAAAAAGTTACATGTGTCCAGTGGACACGTGTGTGAAATGGACTGCTATGTATGGGGCAAAAGTTGTTCTGGGAACAGATTGGCCTTTTGTTTCCGTTTTCATAAGGTGAGAGTGGGATGTTGGGGAAGGAGAGCAGGTATGCTTGTGGAGGATAGGTTGGGTAGGATGACAGACAAGACAGCATAGAGGGGCAGTATATGACACATGTGGGGGGGATACACCTTGGACGAGGGCTGGTGTTCAGCAGTCACAAGCCCATGAGCCCCCAAATGGAAACAATGTGAAGGAGGTCCGCACCCATGGCCAGCCACCATTGCAACTTCACAGCCACAAAGGTGGCTGTGCTGGGGGCTGTCTAGGAGGGGCAGGCTTACCCTCTAAATGTGACACTCTGCCCTTGAGCTGGCATAGCTGGCCATGAAACCCCTTATTGAGCCCCTATGCATCACGGCCTGGACTGTACGACTGCTGACAAGTTCCTGTCTGGACCTGCTCCCAGCAGGGGCAAGCCCCATCCTCAGTGGCGGTTCCACTTACATGCTGTAGTCATGTCTGGCACATCATCCTCCTGCCTGTTTTTAGGCTATTTTCCACTGTGTATGTTCTTTGAGGAATATCCAGATATCATCTGTGATGCTGTTTACCAAACACTAGATCCAGGTTCCACTCACAGTGACTGTCATGGGCAAACACCGACATGATGTTCCTAGATATTGTACTGTGTTTCCATGCAATTGGCTATGGAAATGTCACCACAGCTGTTCCACATGCAGTCAGCTAGTGGAGGACTGCAATAGGTGCAGAGGCCATCACATGATCATGACCATCACTTACAAAACATAAGCTGCTGCTGAGCAGTGTGTGGGAGGGACAGGCAGAGGCAAAGTACATCAGAGAAGGGCTGGGAGACTAAAACCTAAGCATTGTCTGTCACACACCTACCAGTACAGGGGTTCAAATCCCTGACTGATTAGCCATTACTATTACAAGTGCATGCAGTTACTTCATGTGCCACAAAGCTGACATGTTGGTGTGCTGTAAGAACATATATGTGTGCTGGTGAGTGACATCTGCAACAGAGATATAGTAGACATACATTAGGTGTAGCACACATAGCTGTTCACATGAACAGATGTCATTGTCAACACAGCCACACTCTCTAAGGGACTCAGACAGATTGGCACACGTTGGCAGGCTCACAAATACACTTCCTAACTACTTAGTTTGCCACACTACAGTAATGCACAGCTATTGCATGCACCAGAGGGGATATCCTGAGGTTCTATGGGCTAGGGCATGTGAATGTGTCTGACATCAGTCAGTATGCCAATGGTAGTTATACTGGATGTGACTGTGGTTGGGAACATCATACCCCATATGCAGACACAAAGTGCCAGTACTGACATACATGTGTGCATTGCTTCATGGATGTGTAGTGGTTGGCTGTGCAAGGTGGCTGTATGAGGCTGGGTGAGGATTAATCCTTGGCATCAGGCCACATGACAATGGTCTGCAGCGTGGTTCAGGGGTGTAGTGTCTGCAATGTCCCACACAGATGGGTATTGTATGAACTGTCCTGTCATCCTGGTTACCATTGCATGTGACCATTGCTTTGCAATGCATGCCATGTCTGTGTTTGATAGTCCTTGACATGGACATTGCCTGGGATGTGCACGTCTCACAAAAATGCCCAGTGACATGTTTAAGTGTACCTGGTTTTCCTGGCACATGTGTACACTGACTGTTATCATCAGATGTGCCAATACTGGCCTGTGCCAATACTGGCCTGGTGTAGCAGGACCTGCTAATAGACAGCAGGTTGACCCTGCACCTGCATTGATAGCATGATAAAGGTATTCCCTGGTGTCAGTGGCATCTGTCTATACAGGGCATATGTGTAAGGCATTGTAAATCATTTGTGGATCACATTTGATGGCATCACATATGCTGCAGGTGGCCAGTGGAGAATATAGTGAAGGTGCATTGTCCGCAATTATATGCCTATTGTACTGTTGGACAGGGTACCATGCCCTCTGTGGCCTACTGTAATAACACCATGCCTACTTTCTGTCAGCAATGTGCAGGGTACTGGCAACATAGCGGGATATTCTAGGCAAGCATGTCTGTGTATGACACATGGGTTCAGACTGTATTGTGGGTAATAGTAGGGTTGCTTACTTTGTTCACCAGGCCTTTTACCAGATGTAGGGGTATGGTTTGCCAACCCAGTCTCTTAGCTGATTGAAATATGTAAACCTCGCGAGGTGGACATTGTGACATATAATATGGCCACCATATAGGAAAACTACAAAACGCACTCCTCAACATGTCCAGTGGTTAGACACTCACAGCCACTTCCACACAGGTTCTGACTGTGAAACACACACAAACACACCTGCCCTGTTTTGGAATAGAACTCCTACCTAACTAGTTTATCACATTACAGCATTACGCAGTTGTAGCATGCACTACAGAGATTATTGGGCTATCCTATCCCCAAAGCTGTATTTCACAAGGAATGACATCAGCAGTTTACCAAAGTAGGGCATTTCAAATTTCCTGCACGTGAGTAGCCCAAAATGCATTGCTCACAAAACAGACAGTGAGGCACACACAACTGACATGTGTGAGTATAAAATTCATGACCAAGATCTAAATCACACTACTGCATGGAGATGTAATAGGATGCACCACAAGGGTTATTAGGGAAATTGTTCCCCAGAGGTGTATTTGACAAGGTATGACATTAGTAGGAGTACCAAAGTAGGGCATTGTAAATATCCTGCAAGTGAATAGGCTATAATGCATTGCTCCATACACAGACATTGAAACACACAGAAAACATACATAGCTGCCATGATTGTGGATGGAACTCTACCACAGTTATAATGGTACGCAGTTACCCGACTCGCTACAGCGATTACTGGGTCACAGCTGTCGTAGAGGTATATTTCTAGGTGGGTGACATCAGCAGGATTGCCAAAGGTGAGTATGTGAATTGTAAAGAGTGTGCGTACCCTAAAAAGCATTGTGGGATTAGAACACCTACCAAACTAGTTTATCACACTTTAGCATTATGCAGTTACAAAATGTGCTATAGAGATTACTGGATGCCAGCAGTCTCAGAGGTGTATTTCTAGGTGGGTGACATCAGCAGGATCGTTAAAGGTGGGTATGTGAATTGTAAGGAGTGTGCATACTCTAAAAAGCATTGCTCCCTTCTTAGGCAGACAGACACACACTCAGCTTGTCTGGGATTAGAACACCTACTAAACTAGTTTATCACACTACAGCATTATGCAGTTACAGGACATGCCACAGAGATGACTGGGTCACAGCAGTCCCAGAAGTGTATTTTTAGGTGGGTGACATCTGCAGGATTGCCAAAGGTAAGTATGTGAATTGAAAGGAGTGTACATACTCTAAAAAGGATTGTTCCTTTCTCAGGCAGACAGAAGGCATGTCTGAGATTAGACCACCTACCAGACTAGATTATCACACTATAGCATTACGCAGTTACAGGACGTGCTACAGAGATTACTGGGTCACTGCATTCCCAGAGGTGTATTTCTAGGTGGGTGACATCTGCAGGATTGCCAAATGTATGCGAATTGTAAGGAGTGTGCATATTCTAAAATGCATTGTTCCCTTTTCAGGCAGGCAGTTGGCATATCTGGGATTATAACACCTACCAAACTAGTTTAGCACACTACAGCATTACGCAGTTATAGGACATGCTACAGAGATTACAGGGTTACAGCACTCCCAGAGGTGTATTTCTAGGTGGGTGACATCAGCAGGATTGCCAAAGGTGAGTATGTGAATCATAAGGAGTGTGCATACTCAAAAAAGCATTGTTCTCTTTTCAGGCAGACACACACACTTGGCATGTCTAGGATTAGTACACCTATCAAACTAGTTTATCACACTACTGCATTCCACAGTTACAGGACGCACTACAAAGATTACTGGATTACAGCAGTTCCACAGTTGTACATGTCTTTTACCTATGTGTACCCGCTTCTTACTGTCACAAAAACACATTTACACCTACTTAAAAGTGTCTTATTCAGTCCTAAATGACGTTATCAACAAGCCTTGCAGATCTTGAACCCTAGACCATGCACACTGAGGTCACTGGACTTACCACTAAGTCATCCGGGTAGTATATGTGTGTCATGCTTTTTATAATACACATCTTACTACAGGTATTCCACAGTACTGAAAACAAATGGGACTGTCACTTTGTGCACATAAGTACAGTACCCTTGAATGTACTGCACTCTGTGAAACAACATAGACAAGTCTACATCTGTATAACTGTCATAACTAAATACATATATGCACCTATGGGATATGTACACACACACACACACACACACACACACACACACACACACACACACACACACACACACACACACACACACACACACACACATGCCAGTATTGGTGCATACATGTCTTGCCTATGTAAAGGTAACTAGTACAGTGGTATGCAGTTGGGGTATGTACCACAGAACCCATATAATTACACTTACTCTGATTCTGCTTCTGAGCTGGGTGACACCACAGGACTGATTACTTGCAGTGGGGAGGGGGGAAAAGGGTGGTTTAGCAGATGACAAGGATAAAGGCTAGTGCAAAAGGTGGTTTCTTTTTGGAAAGCAGTAAAACCCACTGTCATGGCAGGATGCAGACACAAATACACAACTGCACTCAGCCACTTGCTGACACACACATAGAGCTGCCAGTGGTGGGATCAGAACTACTGTCTATCTACAGATCACTATTAAAGTACTATGCAGTTACAATACACACCACAGAGATTATACATTTGAAGGCACTCAGAATGCCCTTCTAAGATTGAGGACAACAACAGGGATACTGACACTAAAGATGTACATAGCTGTAAACCTGTCTGTTTAAAGTAGGAGTCCATTACAACTTGTATGCTTAAACAAGACACATCATCTGCAGGTAAGACATAGGTAGGCCTGAGAGGTATAGGTGTAGCACAACAAGCCCTGAACTGGAGTATGTCCATCTGTGGAATGGACAGCTACTATCACTATACAGGGTTACAGTGGTCATGCTCATACACATAGAATCACAGGACTTGTTTGGATGCATTGACTCCAATTACACAAAGTGACAGTGGGCATGCTCATACACTTAGTAGCACAGGGTCTTTTGGGATGCACTATGACTACAACTATACAAGGTTATACTGGACATGCTCATACACTTAGAAACAAAGGGCTTGTTTGGATGCACTGACTCAAATTACACAAGGTGGCAGTAGGTACACTCATACACTCAGTAGCACAGGGCTGTTTGGGATGCATTCTGATTTTAACCACAGAAGGCCACAGTGTGCATGCTCATACACTTACATGTACAGAACAAGTTGTAATGAACTCCTATTGTAAACACACAGGTTTACAGCTATGTACATCTTAAATGTCAGTATATATGCACATCATACAAGTTTACTACCAGATACCTGTATGTGGCCCGTAAATGATATATCTGTGTCTGTGCTGTGTGATACACATGCATACATGTGCATCAAGTACTGACATATATATATGTGAAGCATACACAATCATGCATGTGTGGAAGTGACAGACAATAGATTAACTGGGACAAACAGGTGGATGCTAACTACAGCATGTGTCACATACATTGCTGCCCTGGGAGGCATACATTGATAACAGGTTGTGGACAGTGGCATTATACTTGGAACAGTGGCTTGTGCAGGCATAGTATGTGAGCCCCATTGTCTAATGGCACTGAGGTGCAGGTGTCAAGATGACTTCTCCTGACTGTGTTAGTAGCTGCCATTATTAGTAGGACCAATACACTAACATTGATTACACTGACATTGGTGATATACACGTCTGCTGCTGTCCATCACCTTAGATGTAGCATTTTATACCAAGCACATTACTGCCACTTGCAGTGATGTCATGGTATGAGTGGCAACTGCTTGACCAAAACAATGAGCCAATGTCCTGCTGTAATTATGAGGTTGTCCAGTATCTGTCATTCTGGGATGTCATGACTGAAGCCTTTGTCACAGAGCACATGCATCCATGCTTCAAGGGAGTGTGGATAATACCTAGGTTGCATTTACCCATATAGTGGCATTCCAAGGCAAAAGTCCTAAACACAGAAGTAACACCCTGACACCTACAAGACAATTGCATTGGATGCTTATGCTAACCAGTGCTAGATGTGTGGCTTTCGTAATCCATTTGCTCAATGTAGAACCTACAATGGGGAATACTGACATCTGTGCTGTGAGGAACACCTGGCTAAAGGCTCTGTAGTGCACAAATGCACTACCGCCATATAACTCAGATCCAGATATATGGGCCATAACACTGGTACAGACCACTCCAGGTGGTGGTGTCCACATAATCATAAAGGCTACTCACAAGTAAAGACCACTACTCCGACATAAGTCATCACAGATGAGTCAGGTACAGGTGACAGTGGCAAAAGCTGCATTCTAGGCTGTATCCTTATATACATGCACCACCATGTCCTCAGACTACCAACACACATCCATACATGCGGTATGACATAATATGGTAGAACACCAAATAACCTTTGATTGGTGGACTGTGTCTAGCCCTACATCAACTGTGCAAAGTACCCATGTACTGACACAGTTGCATAATGTGTTATGCAATGCAATAATACCACTGTTTGTAACCAGATCAGTTGTACACATACCAGGGTCCCTTGGATGTTGTCAGAATTAACACAGTCGACTGTTGCGGTACATCAGTAAACAACACCCTCATGGTTGGATATGACCTAAATGTACCTGCCCTGGATATGTACATCCCACACTCATACAACACAAATGAAAATAACATAGCTGTTGTTGTCCTTTCTACATACAGGTGGCTACATTCATTACACACATGCACATGGCAGATAGGTTCATGGCTGCTGAATGCTAACAGTACATAAGGTTTGAAATCTATGTTGACTGAGGTAATATCCCCTCTCTACTGGTCACCCATGACACCTATCTTATCATACAACAACCCATGTGGCATGTATGTCATTAGACATGTCCACCTAATGCAATGCCTACAAACATACCCAAATAACAGGATCATAGGACCTACACACATGGCCTGTATTGACAGACTCAGGGAAATACAGCTATGCTCTGTATGTTCCTGAGTAGTTACAGGTGATATGTCCATGACATGTACAGTCATGTGTGCCCACAGCTCCTACATATACCCCATGTCAACAATTGCAAGCCATGCATGCTGTGTGCTGTCTGGGCATCAATCTTATTACCACAATAGCAATAACGTGCTGTGGTGAGATGTTTATAAGCCACAGACCTCGCACATGCTTGAATGAGTGTAATGGCCAGATCAAACAGAGCACATTGCTGGCACTCTTCCAGTAATCATGAGGTGTGTGTGGCAAATATGATGTGCTCACTGTTGACCATTACAGTGCCCTGGCTTCACCTTGGAACTGTCAAGTAACAGTTTGTGGGATCATTACATGGAATATTGCTGTGTGTGTGTGTCTTGCTGATATGTGCTGTTGGCATGAACATACACTTGGCTACTCAGTGAAGGTGGTTGTGTGTCCTACAAGTACATGAATACAACATCCATTATGGTGTAATGCTTGGCTATGTTTCACATATGGAGTGGGGATGGTGTGGAATGCATCCTTTTGACCTGCTAGTGCACTTACTGATGTAGACCGCATATGTGTACATGTATTGATGTTTGTGTAGATTCCATGTGTGTGTAGTGTCTGATGTCTGAAGGTGACTGTTTTCTTAGTACATCATGCTGTTGCAGTGCAGCCTCAACATTGCCAACTGTATATGGCGATATGCTCATTAGGTATGGACAGATGTTTGGACATGACTACTAAGTGGTGGGGCTACTTTGCAGATGAATGATTACTGATGACAGCTCACAGGTGTGTTACAACCATTCCTACAATAACTTGTGTAACTGCTAAGCTGTGGTTCTGTTAATTAAAGTGGAAGACACACAACATAGAATGCAGTAAGGGTGACACTGAAGGCAAACCTCTTAACACCTGTAACAGTAACATCTCTCCTGTGCATACATTGTGCATTTATCAGCACAGTTGGCAAAGGAAAGAGTCAGTATGCTTTGCAGCATGTACAATAGTGTTGTAACTCTGTAATACCTATCATGAGATAGGCAGGTGTGTTTGATTCACAGTAATGGCATGTGTGGGTGTGTGTGTGTCCATATATGTCACGTATGGTGGGAAATACATCCCAAATGTTTTCACTCTCCTGAACACTGTTGTAGACATCAGTACAGAGTGAAGTGTACAAAGAAAGGCATAGGCAGGTGGTTGAATCTCACACATGTCAAGTGTCTGTATGTGTGTGACATAGGTGTATATATTTGTGAATGCCACAGTGTGTGTGTGTGTGTGTGTGTGTGTGTGTGTGTGTGTGTGTGTGTGTGTGTGTGTGTGTGTGTGTGTGTGTGTGTGTGTGTGTGTGTGTATGTATGGCTGTCTGGTCCCTGGAGTGAATCTGTATTTTATCATAGTGAAATGTTAAGGCCCCCTCCCCCTATCCACTCAGTGCAATCTAGTATCCCTGTTGATGTCATCAATCTTAGAAGGGCATTCTAACCACCTGTAAACATGTACACCCTGGGGTGAGGCTTGTTGTTACATAGCCTACTGATGACCCCCCCTCCCCACATGCACTGCAATCTAGTATCCCTGTTGATGTCCTCGATCTTAGGCCATTCCGACTACCTGTACATGCGTAATCTCAGTGGTGCATCTTGTAATTGTGTAGTACTATAATGATGATTTGCACATTGGCAGGGTTTCTCATCCCAACACTGGCAACTGTGTGTTACTGTGTCTGTGAATCCCTGAGTTTGTGAGTGTGTTACTGTGTCTGTGAATCTCTGAGTGTGTGGGTGTGTCTGTGTTTGCATCCTGTCATGAGAGCAGGTATTACTGTTTCCCAATGAGAGGCCACTTTTTCCATTGGCCTTTACCCTTGTCATCTTCTATACCACTCTTTTACCTCTTCCCCGCTCCAGGTAACTATACCTGTGATGTCACTCACTATGGATGTGATGGCTCTAAAGTAGCTTACTACACAGCTATCATGCTCTTGGATCATCATGCACTTGGATCAGTAGATCAGTAAACATAATTGAAACTTGGGAGATTATAACTGTGATGTGGAAGCTACAAAATGCATGCAGGTATTGTCATACAAACCTGTGTGTAGTCAACATTTACATATGGGACACTAACCACAAACACTGACATCCCCCGGCACATGCAGTTACACCTGAAAGAGGAAGGCAGAACATCAAGATCAACATGCAGTTATTTTTACACATGATACATATTGTCAAATGTACAAAATGCATTCTAAAACTGTAATACATGGTATGTCTGCTGCCTGTCAACACTACACAACAATATTAATCTACAATTGTCTTCCTAGTATGTTCACCCGGTGCATCAGACCATATGAGCATGTCCCTGCACCCGTGGTGTGGATGACAGGGATGCAGCACAGGTATCATCAAATGCACAGGGTGATAATGTTTGCCAGAGGCCTAGGCTGCACCATTGGATGACATCATATGTGTGGGTTAGGGCCTTTGATATCATTTGGTGTGTGTGGATGTTATGCATGTGTGTTGCAGTGCCCTACATTTGTTTCTGGTGTGTGTGTGTGTGTGTGTGTGTGTGTGTGTGTGTGTGTGTGTGTGTGTGTGTGTGTGTGTGTGTGTGTGTGTGTATGCACACAGGTCTGGCATGTGACTGGCCTACACTGGGGTATTATTGACAGCTACAGACTGCACAGGGCAGGTTTCACAGTTCACGGTGTCCAGTCATGGCCACGTGACCTGCACCTGCCAGGGGTTGCATGGGCACTACCAGGCAGAGGTCCAGATTGGGTACTGTCTGATGACACATGTCCACTGGAACCATGTCCTTGTTGGGACCATCCAGGTCCATGTGCATGTGGCCTGCTGTGTCCTTGTGTGGACAGCACAGCACCAGCTGCACTGCTGCTGCTACGGCCACTATGGGAGCGGGCATGTGAAGTAGCATGTTCATGTAGACCTTCAACAGGTGATATAGCTGGCCTACATCAACGTGCCCAATGCCACACTCCCACCAGATGTTCCAGCACAGACATTCCACACTCAAGGATTGACATGCCACCATCAAGGACTCCCACCATGTCACCCAATCATCTATCCAAAACATCTGCAAGAAGATGGTGAGCATTTGCAATTGCCTGGATGTTGTCAGTTAAAGAACGAACAGCAGCCCTCTGAAGCCTCAGACCTTCTCTGTTGTGCCATTCAGACCATGCCTGTGCCTAAATTACAGCCTGAAACATGCATCTGGTGACACCAGCTGATGTGCTTTGTCTTGCAGGGGCATGTTGGCCAGTGGTCCTCCTACGAGCAGCACTGGGCACATGCCTGTGTGTGACATCACTAGTCAGTTTGCTGGGATCATGGTGTGCAGGCACACCTTCCATAGTTTCCACACTTCCCTGTTCCATGCTACCACCCACCAACTGGCCTTCTTCTCTGGCCACTGGTGATGGGGTATGTGTAGGCAGGAGAACTGTGTGCGGCGATGAGGGGGATACAGGTGGAATGGCAACCAATGGCACAGATTCAGCCCCTGACAACCCTGCCTGTGCCTCAATCATACTTTCATCATCACTGCTAGAGTCTGTGGGGACACTAACATCAGGTGGACCGCAGGAGGGCAACACACCTACATCAACACCTGTGAGGTGCAGGCAAGACCTGTACATTACAAGTTATACAGCACAGACAGACACACATACATAGACAGACACACACACAGAAAGACACACACAGACAGACACACACAGACAGACAGACAATCACAGATAGACACACAGACAGATAAACAGGTACAGACAGACAGACAAACAGACAGGCAGACACACATGCTATGGAACCCAATGGCATGCAACATGCATGTGATATGGCAGATGGCATTCAGCTTAGACAATTTTAGTGGTAGTTATCATACATCCCAGAGTTGCACACAACAGCATGCATGTGTTATAGCAGAAGGCATGCACCTTACACAATTATAGTAGTAGTTAGCATACATCCTTGTGTTGCACCATTTGTGTTAGTAGCTTATGCCCCATACCTGCAACATAATGCATGCACTATGCACCGTTGCACCACACTGCCATGTTTTGTGCAACATACCCCACATGTTAACAGACCATTGCTGACCTTTGTACATTTGCCACTGATGCCTTGTGGTGGCCACTGCCCCTATGTGTAAGGAGGACATGAGCAGAAGGGTATGATGAGTGAATACTATGTTTGCCTGAGCCCTAGCTTGCATATCTTCCTCAAAGCAGTGCATGTCTGTTCAACATTATTCTGCCAACCCCTGACCTGAGTCTACAGACAATGTGCATGTGGCTGTACACACATGTTTGACACGGCTGTCCCTACTTTGCAATGGTGCCCCAGACCAGCACAGGTTAACAGTACACCAGCTTGATGTGTGGCATATGACCTTGCCAATCACATGTAGTATGACATGCTGACGTGTTGAATGGCATGCATACATGTGTGACACAATAGTGTCCTTTCAAATATACAATAAGGTAATGGTGTCCCAATGCAGGGACATGTTATACTAACATGGACTTTCAGCTGACGCAATGTTGTCAGTCCACCCTACAAATATGCAGTGACATACTGCACATTGTGCTGATGTACATAGCCATTGCAGGGCATCATGTGGCTTCACTATTGCTATATAGTGTGAGTTACAGACACAGTTCATAGCCATGACTGTGTTCAGATACAGTACATATCTAATGTGGAATGTCACCCATGTCACTGAGGTGTATACACACTAAACCCTAATGTGGAATGTGTGACACAGGTCACTGTAGCGTATACAGATGACACCCCTGCACATCTGCAACCATATTACTGATGCCTGCCAACTATGCCCAGACATGGCTAACTTAGCAGTACTCCATGTCCCACATGCCATCTGTGTACCTCACATACATGAGGAGCAAGCATGACAGTAATGTCTGACACCAACAAGGTGAATATACTATATATGTGGCCTGATGTGGTTATATGTGTATGTTGTGTAACACATATATGCATTTGGATACTGTATAGGTGAATGCTTTCATGTTGTGACACACTCAAGATGTTCAAGACATGTTATGTGGTGGTTTGATGTCATGCCTACACAAGCTGTGCACAGGCTTGTATGATGTTTAGTGTTTCACATCTGCAATATCACCATTACACAAAGGCCATAGTTGTATTCTGTTAAGCCAATGTACAACAAGGTGTACACACATGTACATTACTTCTACTGTGTGTTACTTCATGTTCTGGCCATCCTCCTTGGCCATGTGTACACATGTTTTGTCCAATGGTTGTAATGGGCATCTATTTCACATGTCAGTGTTATCCCATATGACATACACCCATAGATGTCCACAAAGGTGGACCCTCTGCAGAACTAACCAATTACCACCCCATAGCTATTCTCTCCACTCTCCAAAAAACTAGAGATGCATACACTCTCAGGTCTCACACTACCTCCTTACTAACAACCTCCTTTCCAGTACTCAGCATGGTTTCCGACCAAACCATAGCACCACCACTGCCTTACTCTCCTTTACAAACACTATCCTTCAGCATAAAACAATGGCTATCTCCTCTGCTACTCTCCTAGACCTATCTAAAGCATTTGACATGGTCCCACACAAACAACTTATCTCTGTCCTCAATAACCTATCCTTCTCACAATCAGTCACCAACTGGTTTCAGAGTTACCTGTCTGACCGCCAACAATCCGTTGTATGGCAGAATGACATATCTCCCCAACTACCTGTCTCCATAGGGTTCCCCAAGGATCCATCCTTGGACCCATACTTTATCTGTTTACACCAATAATCTAGCCTCTGCTACCAAACATGGCACACTCATCCAATACGATGACTCTACCATCATCTGCTCAGCCCAGTCCCTACCCAAACTGCAAAAGTCACACAGGAAGCCTTTTCCTCTGTTGAAACATGGTTATCCGATGCCCAATTAATACTCAACCCAAACAAAACTAAACTACTCATCTTCCAACCCACCAAACATACTCAAAACAACTCTCACTTTAGCAGCAAAAGACAACACCACTATATACCCAACTAGACACACAATTGGAAATAGACAATAAACTAAAATTTGACATTCACATATCCATGACCATAAAAAGTCCACAAAAACTAGGGCATTATACAGAAATAAAATTTCTAACCAAAGCAGCAAAAGATTTCAGTAGCAAATTCATCTCCACCTACTTTATGCCTCTCCAGTATATACCAACCTAAGGCAATGTGATCTAAACAAGCTAGAGACCTGCTACAACAAAATGCAAATTAATACAGGGCATCCTACGTTAGTCACCACTGTCTCTCACTTGCTGAACTGGGCTGGCCCCTCCTTCCAGTGGTATCAACTCTCACTCACCCACAAACTAGTAAACCATCCACTAAATGTCCCATCCTCCAGAATCTACTCCAACCTATTGCACCACCAGACCACTAAGATCCAGCACAAAAATCATTTGCAGATCACTAAAGCCAATAACTCTGCTGGTGAAGCACTATTCTCTTGTGCCATAGCCAAATTATGGAACTCACTCCCACACCTCTGTACCATCATGCACCAACTTCAAAACTTTATTAAAACTGGCTATGCCCTTGCAACTCCACTCTAATATCATCCACCCCATCCAACTACTACCTTTCTTTCACTTCCACTAACTACCTTGATGATAGCAAGCTCAGATGCTCATAAGCCTAGTACTTATTATACAGCAGGAACTTCTCATTGTTACATTTTATTATGTACTTCACAGATAAAGATTCTAGTTGTCTACTGATGTACTATGATCTTCATCTGTAAATATGTTGTAAGTAATTTCTATGTTAAATTGTTAATCACTATGTAATCCAATGTAACTACTGTCTGTTTATTTCACTGTGGAGCTTTTTCTCCCCGGGCCTCCGCTGAAAATGGACCCACGTCCAGTCAGACACTCCCGGTCAACAAATTTAAATAAATAAATAAATAAATGTCATATGCTCTACTGAGGACAGGGTTATGCAGACAAAGGGTGGTATGTTTGGGATGTGAGATATAATGTTTTGCAGGATAGTTGAGCAGTGTTGCAGTCAGCCCACTAAATGTCATGGACATGTCAGATAGCACATGACATTGCGTGACATTCATAGCAAGGGTATAATCCAAAAGGGTGAATCCTGTAGGCTGGTCATACTCCAGCTCCAAAACATTTAGAGTGTGTGCACACATATGCTCTCTGTATAGTACTGTTTGTATTCCCCACATGTGTAATGTTGATCTGTAGTACATGTCCCTACAGTGAACCACACCTCCACCATTGTATTCACAGCTGTCCACACATCTGGCAATGACAGTTTGTAAGGTTTAGTGTAGGTGTTTCATATAGTCTTCAATTATTCCACATGGGTAACCACTGTGATGCATTGCAGGTCTGACTTGTAGATATTAACAGGACCACCATACATTATGTGTACATGTGTTAAACGGCCACATGGCAGATGGCATGCAATTAATATGATCTGTGCATTATCAAGCCTGGTAAATAATAACAATCTCACCTGCAACAGGCTGCTGTTGCTGCAAAATGCCAGAGGTACCTAAATAGGAGGGTCACAGCAGTAAGATCATTATCCACACCTGTGTGATAGCTACAGGGTACAGTGTGCATGCTAGCACATAAGCCACAGTGAGCTGATCGAAGGAAGGACACTCAGCAAACTCAGAGCTACAATATATAACATTAAGTATCCTGTTTTTTGTTTATTTTGCTCTTTATTTCTGACTGTTTATAAGCACTTTGACACTGTGTATTTTTTTTCTAACTAGTTTCACTGTGTGTGAGGTATTAACTGAGTGTCCACTCTCTTTAAGCATCTGTTGGGTTGTTTTGTTTATGATAACATTTGCAGTTAGCTTCGTTTTTCTGGCTCCAACTGGCTGTTTAAAACTTTTCATTTAAGCTGCACTGCTGCTTTTCAGCTGTGAGTAACATTTCTGCGAAGTTGTTCGTGGTGGGGATATTTGTAGCATTTCCATATTCATGCTTGTATTTGGGCTAGTGTTTGTAGGCTACTGTCTGAGCCACATAATTCAAGACATCTTGTTTCAAAAGCTAGAAGCCATCAGGCATTTCAGTGAGAGGAATTGTTTGAGGTCATTGGGCTGACTGGGGTCTCCTGGAGTACAATAGAAGGAGGAAGCTACTACATGATAGAGCAAAATCCCAAAAAAACGCATATCTCTGATCGCCTAAGGCAAAAACTACGAGCACTTATAAAATGCGTCACAAAGCATAGCTTGAGAAAATTGCACAGGACACTAAGGATATTCACAAGGCTTTCTTTAGTTATGTTAGGAACCTGGGTGGGAATTCTGAATATATGCTCAGGAGTGGTCAAAATGACAAAAAATAGTGCGAGCCCACAGACATTGCCAACATCTAGCTGACTTAAGGTTCGAGTGCAACTTCTCCCCCTCTTTCCCCACCAAAGGGCAAATATCTATCCCAACAGAGTGCTGCCCCTGACATCTCAGATGCCGGGTAAAGGCCACGCCCTCTCCAAAGCAAAAAACACAGCATCAATGGGACAGATGGTGTCCGGGCTGCGTCTACATGAACTCAAGAAGAGCTAAACTACTGCTCAGCACTGTTCAGTCTTATGCAGGATATGTACCCAAGAGTGGCGTTCAGCAACAGTGGTCCCTCTCCACAAGGTGGTGCCTCAGCGGATCCTGAAACTATAAGCCCATAAGCCTGGCCGAGCTTGGTTTGCAAAGCAGACACTGGAATCAGCATGGACCTCATACATAAAGATATTGGGGACCTACAGACACTGGTCGATTGCAGTTGAAACAGCTTAAGGGGCCAGATCCTGCCTCGCTAGAGCTTCCTGGTCGATTTCTTTGGAAACAGTCCTGCAGGCCATTGATGAGGGGAAGGTGGTCCACACAGCCTACCTGGACCTCATAAAGCCTTGATACAACCCTTTCGGGCATTATAGATAAGCTCACCAGCTTAAATATAAACCCCTATGTCACTAGATGGGTTGCAAACTGGCTCAGGACAGAACCCACACGGTTAGAATTGCTGGAGCATGTCAGACTCCCAAACCAGTTACAAAGTGGCATCCCACAAGGCTCAGTCCTGGACCTCTCTTGTTTGGTATATATTTCTCGGCAGTACGAGAATTAACGGAGGACTGTGGCTGACCAGGATTAAGATGACTGCAAACTGGGTGCCATACAACTGCGCTAGAGCCACACAAGCATCCTCCGGGGGCCTCGCAGAAACCAGACAACTGGTGCCAGAGCCATGGCCTCCAAGCTAAATGCCAAAAGTGTATAGTCATCCTTGCCAAAACAAAGTGCCCACAGGTACCACATAGGTGGTAATCCATTAAATCATTAAGAAGTCATTAGGGACCTGGGCTCCCAAGTTGATAACAATCTCTCATTTGACAACCACGTGTTCACAAAGTGGTTAGAAAAACATTTTATATAGCCCACCTAATCATGAAGGGATTCACGCTAGATCAGGGGGGATCATCGTACCTCTTTACTCATTCCTCATCAGGCCCATAATGGTGAGTACAATGCCTTTTGGGATGTACCTTACCGAACACCTGCAGCAACTGGAAAGACCCAAAAAGTACCTCACCAAAGAGGATCAAAAGGGGCTCAAACAGATGCCATATGAGCAAAGGTTAAAGAAACAGCTCTACTCAGTGGCATACGCCTTCTCAGAAGCGTCTGTGCCTGACGTATAAAGCCATGTCCAACCCGGAATTAATGGACATGCTGCACCTCAGAAAAATCAAATCCCATCGAGCTACACGCTCAGAGACTTGAACCTCAGCACTGGAAATAAATAGGACATGCTGGAGGACACAGATTCATAACCCAGAGGCTCCCTCACTCTGGGGCGTCAGTCAGGTTAGGCGGGGCCTGGTGACTCTCTTCAAGAGAGGAGTCTTGATGAGTGGATGGGAAGATCGATAGGTTTACCCCGGCTATCACTTCTGTGTCACTTTGTAGACAGAGCAAAGTATACTAACATCAAAAAGGCGCAGCAAATTAATTTAAAATGGAACCTATGAACTATGGAGTATGCACATCTGTGCATACATAGAGTAGCAAACTATAGTATGTGGCATGTGTGCATGCATGCCTTGCATATGATGTTACATTACATATTGTACAGTAACACATGTAACTATATGAAATATAGTTGTGTTATATATGCAGTAGTGACTTACCAGGCAACTCCAGGCTCAGTGGTTGTGAGACACCCACCTCCACAATACTAGTTAAAGCTTGTGGATGGATGTTTCCAGGTGTCCCCAGGTTGGCCAGTAGCTCCTCGGTACATGTGAGTGGGGGGCTGAATGAGTGGCCCCCCACCTGTTGCACCTTGTTCCCTGGTGATTGCATTAGCATGCTATTTCACCTGTATTATGAGGTTGGTGCAGTGTCGGCGAACCTGCTGATAGGTGCGATTGTGGCCACCAACATCATTTAGCCTCCTGCGAAGTTCCTCCCACTGGGCATCCCGCTGCTGTGCATCCTGTGGCACATGGCTGAAGAGTGTTTCATGGTTGTTTAGGAAGTATGGAATGAGGACTTCATCCTCCAAGCGGGTGTATGATGGCAGCCTGACACGTGGCATACCTGGAAGACATAATGATGGAGACAGGTCACAGTAACTCACAGGGAAGTACAGAAGTACAGCTGAACATAGAAGTGTATCACATTTAGTAGGATTACAAATATGTCTTTACAAATCTACATGACGCTAACACCACTGACATGTTTAACTCACACACATTTTACACTTACTGGTGATTTGATGTTATCAGCATATATGTGTGTTTCAAGTGATGACATTTCTCATACTCCATGTGGATGTTGTCTTGATGTGGGCAAGTCTGTTTGCCTGTACTGGTGTCTTTACCTATCAGCACATGCCTGGATGTGTTCACATTAATGCAATAGACCTTAATTATGTGTATATGTCACATATATAGTCATACAAAGCCTTAAAGGATGTGGCCTGTGACCCTGCAGACTTGCTCACAGAAAGTTTTACATGTATGTGTTTTGCCATATACATCTACATTGCACTGTACAGCTATTTAGCATCCTGCCGTGTATTACCTGTGAAACACATGGGACAATGGCTAGTTTGATGGTATTTGCTGGATTGGATATCAACTATAGCATGTATGGTCATAGTGAACTAGTAGGCTATATGCCCTGGACCATTTATGAGCCTAGGCTGAAAGGTTACCTAGCTGTAGCCAACAGACAGGTATGTTTTAGTGGCCAGTTCAAGCAGTGCCACAAAAGTGATCCACAGGGTTACTGATATACATGCCATGTGGTCATCACACCACGTCTCAAAGAGGGGCAATGTGCTGCTTCGCTGGACAGGGATGCATAGTATGGCAGGGGTATGTAAAGTGTATGGGACAGAGATCTGTCAGGCATGTTGTGATCCTTGTACTAGAAAGGCTGATGTCCATGACGTTTGTCTTTATTTGAAATCAGGATGTGTAAGTGTAGCATGTCCAACATCAGGGTAGGCATCATGCTACATAGTGCAGCTAGGGATTGGGAAGGCCAGTGTAGGCCATCTGAACATGGCCAATAACCCTTAAAGGTAATATGTGATATATTATGGGTCACATGAGTATTGAGTATGGCTGAACAATGATCTCTATATTCATGGATGGCACTCTGTAATGATTAGGGGTGCCACTTATGACTACCTGAGTGGTGTGGTGAAGTAACTATCAGAGGAAAGACTACTGTCCAGCTGCATCACATACCCACACAGTTTCCATTATGTTGACCGCTGCCTAGGTGGTAGTTCATGGGTACAGGGTTTTTAACATAGGGGATGACAATGCAATACTTAGCTGTCAGATTGTGGCCGTACATCACACACCACACATCTGACCCACAAAGGCCCTTCTGTATGTTGACCACAGCACTCATTGAGTCAACTATTGCTTTAGTTCATAGTCATTTGCAAACTTCAATAAGCAGATGCCTTCTGTGTTAGTCTGTGTGGTATAGATAACAAAGAGGGGGAGTACCAGGAATTAACCCTGTATTACTGTGGCTGGCAGTAGTTTGATGTGCGTGTATTAGTCAGACACCTTCTATAGTGTTGGTTCTGTCAGCAGTCCATTTGCCAACCACTCCTGTGACATAGGAATATTCACCTAGTTTAATGAGTGTAGCTGGAACACAATATGGGTGATGGTGTCCTAAGACCTGGCAAGGTCATGATATGCTGTGTGAATCAACCTTACTGTCATCTACATCTGTACTGACTACATCAAATAGGTTGATCACGGTTCATGGCCTTACAGACCAGACTCAGCAGGGTAGTAGTGCAGTATTTCCCATTATCAGTGGTGTCTACTCCTTTGTGGGGTGTGATAACTGTTGCTGTGCACCATTCAGTTTGTACACAGCCTGACATGAAGCTATGATTGAACATGATGTGTATATGGAGAGCAAATTGTTCTGACATTTGTGTAGGATAAACCCTGGGGTGTTGACAGGTCCCATGAAAGATGTATGTATGGCTTTAGAGAGTGCAGCTTGCACCTGCATAGTTATTATTACAGGGGCTCTGTAGTGTACATGGGTATATAAACATGTGTACCTGTTGGGGGGGTAGGAGTGGGTTTAGGTTCTCCAAGACCCTATCTGGATGAACAGGTGCTATTTCTGTAGGTACAGTACTTCTCATGCCATAGTGCTGTGAAGCATGGCAGGTCTTATTGTTGCCATTACAATTCATGACACAGCTATAGAATGCTCTGTGGTTGGCCTCATAATATGTGGCAGATTAGTTTCACAGTAGCTTTGTGTGGTTTTATATGATGTATGTACATCTTACTGAGGCTGACCAGGGATCACCTCCACTCATGTGTGTTCACTCTTCCAACAGTTACTACCTTCTGTGGTACAGTTTAAGGCAGGGTACCACCAGTTTGCCTTCTTGTTTGTGTTTGGTTGAATCTTGGTTCTATTTCAATGGCACAATCACTGCACTTATGTGAGTGCTTAAAGTGCATTTGTATAGGATTCAGCATTTGCACATGCTTTGTCCATCTGCATGGGTGCCATGACAGTCACCACTTAGCTCTTAAGAAGCATAACATTGGCTTTGGAGACTGACTATGTGTAGCATACTGTTAGGCCTATTTGTGTGACTATGGTGATCCAGGTCATTGGGGTTGATGAAATCCAACATGCATTGAGTGCAGGTGTTGGTACATGAGGAGTATTTCCAGTTCATAATGGAATAGTTGACAGCAGCCATTATTATGTTTTTCTGTCTCAAACCTAACATTTTCCATTACAGCACAATATGACAGTTGGGAATTCTGAGGCATAGTGGGTGATCTGTCGCAAGGTGCAATTTGGATTCCACTTTGGTGCAAAGGTAGTTGCTCAGCATAATGCATCTGAAGTTATGCAAGTGCAACTAATATGGGGGTGTACATATCCTTCAGGAATATGGACACACCTATGGCCCATGTGTTCCAATAAAGGATAATGGACAAGAGTTGAGGTATGTGTTATAACATGGTCATGCAGGTGTGCTCTCCGGAGCATTAAACCATATCTCAGTCACTGCACAGATATGTTCTCCATGTTAAGGATTGACATAAGTGAGTCCATACTGAGTTTCTGAAATGTATCATTGAGTATCGAGACCTGCAGTTTATTTCTTGGCTGGCCCTGTTACAGCAGTGGACTTTTACTTGAACTTTGCATGATGAAGGCACTATAGGAGAAGCATGAGCCCTAGCCAGTATCCAGATTCCCAGGGGTGACAGGTGCAGGCCATGTCTGGCAAAGCATCATGGTCTGTCAACCATGTTATCCCAGGCAGAGAGATACTGGATATCCTTTGAATTGCACCAGTACATTAAACAATTGTAGAATACAATCCTTTTGTCCCTGTACTGCAGCATCATTCTGGCCAATGGCAGAATGCTACCCAGGCCTTGGGACATACCTGCATGGGCTACAAGACCTGACAGTTCCTACATGTGTGTTTCCATGCAGCCAGGTTACTGTATCACAGGTCCTGCACAACAACATGGAATATGCCTGAGCCATGTGTATAGTTCAGAAGGTGGTCTGAGTGTATGGCTATGTGGCTAATCATGGCAGACAGGCAGCTGACAGTATGTTTACCCTCATATAGCTTGTTGTGTAACATAGTGCTAGAGTTTGCATTCACAAATGAGTACTGTTGGGCATGTTTCCGGCTATGTGTTCTGAGGTGTGGCACAATTAGGCAAACTATGTCATACAGTTTGTGTATTTTGTTGTCTGTCTATTCCAGCTTGGGAGGTCACTTGCTTGGCCAGATACTTAGAAGCCTCTGTGAATGTGTGTGATTTCTGGTAGTATGTGTGGGTGTTCTTACTGTGTTCTGGTAAGGGTATGTGTTGGTTGTGATGATGAGATGCATGTGTTAACCTACACCTCATGACTGTCCAGTCCAGTCATGGCTGTAGACTGGACTGCCTTCCAGCTTACCCCTGTAGTGGCATCCCAGACAATGTGTGGGGTGTGGTGTTAGGTAGGTTTGGCAGTGTACATGGCATAGAGATTACATTCCCCCAGGATGGCCACATACACAAAGCTGACATTAGTAAACACCAGAAGCTAACTAGTGGACATGCCTGTATGAGCATTCAGTACTACAAGTACCAAGTACTGTATTTAGTTTACTTATTGTTTATGAAGATGTTTTAGACAGTGATGCTCACAAGTACTTATTTGTGTTATGGACGTGACATCACTGACTATTACAGAAAAATAGTAGCTATCTTTAGCAGCAATCCTCCTCTGAGGAGCACATCACATCCTGATAGTTGATTACAGATGATGCAAGTGTCTATAGGTCTGTATCCTTTTCTGTGTATATACTCACATATCCACCAGAACCATGAGCTATGTTGGGCACAGGCACCCACTCCCCAAACAGTCATGTATCAATAGACTCTGATGCCACTATCAACATGATCAGGATATAATCAGATAGTGTATGTCATCACCTATGAAGCGGCTATTACACATGGGCAGCAAGCCTCTACATCTTACACTCCTACTGCAGATGTTACACTGCAGTTAAAGATGATATGCAACTTGTTTCATTACCAGTACTGTGCACAACCTTACATACAGTATGTGCAAGTGGCTGTTAGGTTGGCAATGAGAGTTTAGGCTACACAAACCTGAAAGTTCAACCAGTGTGTCTCTACTCTCAATATCCACTCTATGTAGGTGTGCACATAGCCATTTGGCTCAGCCCTGTAACAAGGGTCACTACACCTTTGCACTTTGCATAACATGTACACATGCACAGCTGTTATTGCTTGCAAACAATACTAGAGAGGTGGATATTACATGTGTTATGTGCATGGATAGTTACCTAGCTCTTCCAATTATCTTTGCTATCATGCTGCTAAACAGTCAGATTAATACAAGTCATATGTATCCTATTATTGAGTATTGTAATTGCCAATAGACATAACTAAAGTTTGCATAACATAGCAGAAATGCTATGTAAAATGGAATACAGATCTGCCTAAAATGCTGTGCATTACACAGTTATTGGCACAATATCCCACAATGCAAACCATATTTGCACAGTAAACCCACCTTTGACATGTTCATCTTACTTATACACCCATACATATGTCTACTGTTACAATATATTGACATATACTACCCCTTTTATAACACATACTTGTTGGACCAACCCTGACACTGACAGTAGCTGGAAGAGAATTGGTAAGTTCTAAGTCCATATATATCATCCCTTGTGGTGTATGAGGAGTTTGCCTTGTGACCTACAACAGTATGCACATAGAATACTAGAAGCATTACTACTGCTCAACAATACATCGCTACAAGATAGCTATTTCCACTATATGCATTGATTACACTGTAATTCTTACAGAACAGGTACTACATACACAGACATATTAAATGTTATACATACCTTCTTAGTAATTGGAGGTGTTATTGACTGGTATATTACTCATTTTCGGTTTGTGTTTCAATCTGCTGTTGGGTATTTTGTACTGTTCTGTAAGGTAGATACAGATGGTTTGAATGTGTGACAAGGCATCCTTTTATAGTTAGAGATCAGTAACATGTGCTATCCTGATCACCAGTTGGTGTTCCAAAGTAGTTAATTACATGCACATCAGCTGTGCAGCTACTGCCTTAGCCAATACCATGGCAACAGTGGAGTATAACTGAGTACTCCACTTGGGCGTTGTCCCTTTGCCTTACTTGTGAGGAAGACTGCATGGAAGTGTTGTTTGAAATCAATTGCAACAGCTGTTTGGAGACAAGCACTAATATATTGTGTGTAATGCCTAGACGATTTGGTCTAAATGTGAGTACTGCTGTTATATTTCTGAACATTGCTACTTGTGCAGGGTTTGTCTGTACCTAATACTTCTGCATATGTTTCAGTCTGGCCAGGATGTTTGACCAGCTCAAGGCTCCATAGCTATGCATATAATGTTAGGGGGTTTACAGTGTGCTCACCAGACATCTTTAGTTTGGTGTAAATGTGTATCATACTGTGCTGCTAATCAGTAATCGATAACACTTCCTGGTGTAATTTCTTTTCAACCCTCTGAAACAGGATTAGTTCAAACAAACCCTGTAACATCAGCAGTTGTTCCATTGTATAACAGGAACTATTTCACATAGGGCCATGCTAGTGTGTCTGTGTCCAGGTATGTTAAGGTTTCAGCAGATGTCGTACAGTGGGTGAATAATTGGTTATGTTGTAATTAGTTTGGGTGTGGGGGAGATGTTGGTGGGTGTACATAGCAGATGCAGGTGTGTAGGATCTGCTTTTATACATATTCTATATGTGTGTGGGGGTTCTTTCCCTAAGTGAACACCTATCCCTTAGTAGACTAATACTATGGTAATTGCAGGCTGATTCATTAAGGCACTGTTAAATGCTTCCTGTATAGCATGCAGGTACTGTTAGTCCTTGAATCCTTTCGGCAATACATCAGAATGTAATAAAGTTTTGCAAAATGAAAGCTGTCTGTGTATTTCTGTCATGGATATTTGCAGTCATTGTAGTTGTATTGGTGACTGTGTCCATAGAACTATTTGTAATAGTGTATTGGCATATACTCTTCATATGTTATGTTCATATTGTTTGGGGGGGCAGAATGTGTGATTGCTATGGTCCATGTTATACTCAGATTTGAACACTTCAGATGCTGTATACACACATGTATGTATGTATGTATGTATGTATGTATATATATATATATATATATATATATATATATATATATATATATATATATAAATATAATATATATTATTGCATACGTTTATATGTACCTCCATAGATGTGTAGATGTGTTTAACCTATCTATATATTTACATATATATGTATATCTCTATATATCGACATGTATCTATGTATCTTTCTATAGTTTGTGTTTTAACCTGACTGAATACACAATTGGCATAGGTACATTTCAGGTAGCTTAGTGGTAGTTTACTCTGAGAATGGTGTATATAGTTGCAGGTTCTGATCCTGGTAGGGGTTATTATTTTACCTCTCAGAGCAGGCACTAGTAGGGAAAGTGTGAATAATGCACATTTAAGAGGTTGTAAGCAGGTTTGCTCGTGGTCTGCGTGATGTTACGCAAAGGTTAAACCTGTGAAGCGTTTATGCATTTAACCGTGATTAAGTGCTACTTACCATCGTGCAAACCCACACAAACCCGCTTACAACTGCTTAAAAGTGCTTTAATCCACCTGCATCCAATGGCACTTATTCTAGCCCTCAGAATAAGTTAACAGCCCTTGCAGGTTTTGAACCCGAGACCATGAACACCACAGTCACTGACTTTACTACTAAGGCATCTGAGATATGTACCAATGTTATGGTGTTCAGAATATACATTTTACTACGGGTATTCCTCACTACTGTAGACAAACGCGAAAGTAATTTGGTATACATATGTATGATACATGTTAACGTTTATATGTTTGTGGAATTAGGTGTTGCAATGTGACATCACAGGGAGTATTATGGATGAGAATGGTTCTTCTTTTGTGTCCTTTTTATATTGTCACCATACTCCATGTATACCCCTCCAGTTCACTTATTGAACAGCCAACCCAGGCTCTCCCTGATGCATAATTTCATTAACCATCATTCCTCCCCACCCCAATCTCCACATACACAACAACCATCCCTTCTATGGTGAATTAGGTTAATATTAATAGTTATAATGCCAGAGCTGCATGTGTTTTGTGTACACTTCAATTCCTTTGGATTGCTTCTGTGTCACGAAGTGTGTTCATAGATGTTTATATATATGGCTATAGATGTACCTATATATATATATATATATATATATATATATATATATATATATATATATATATATATATATATATATATATATATATATATATATATATATATATATATATATCTATGTGCAGACATCACTGACATGTGTGTATATATATATATATATATATATATATATATATATATATATATATATTGTATTAATTTGTAACAGTTATACATATGTAGACATCACAAACTGCAGTACATTGCAATGTAATGTACATATGTACACAAAGTGACTGTCCCATTTGTGGTCAGTATTGTGGAATGCCTATAGTATAAGGTGTAGTCTAAAGACCATGAAACATGTATGTAGCTCAGATGGCTTAGTGGTAAGTCCCATGACTATAGTGTGCATGGTCCAGGGTTCAACACCTGTGATGCTTTAAAAATGTTTTTTCCTCCAGAATAAAGCTCATTTAAGCAGTTGTAAGCATGCTTAAAAGTGTTTGTGTGACATTAAAGCAGCAGTTAAACACAGTTAAACAAACTTTAAAACGTATAACCTGCGCACGCAAACACAGCCACATCTGCTAACTACTCAGGATATATACATTTCAGTGAAGTAACATCTCACTATGTGCTTACATAACATTACATTCTCTGTTGACTTTACTCTCCAGCACACATGGGTATATATGGGTGTTTCAAATGTGTATTATACTGAAGAATACTACCTATATATATGCAAGCTGTGGTTAAGGTATGCTTTTCAACATGATAAATATCCCTGACTTTATTGGGATTTGAACCTCGAATGCACCGATACTAAGCAAATGCTGTAACCATTACACTATTTACATTAATGTTGCTTCTGCCTATTTCCTATTTAGATGATTTCTATGTGTAAGCTAGGCTAAGCAAAGGGCAGAGGCACCCAAACCCACTGAGCTTCACTTACTCTTGAAATAAAAACATATAACAAATGAAATGAGAGACTATAAATTACATTCCTAACTACATTAGGCATAGCCCTTCAGTGACACACTTCAAAGGAAACCTTGATGTGTGAATGGGTAACAGAATATACACCCCTGGGATCATGTGTCCCAGAACCATATAGCCATGGGGTGGGGGAGCCCCTCCAATTTTATAGCTGCAAGACCTGTTGGGGAAATTGAATAGTGTTTATTTTTTACGTTAACATGCCCTCTTTAGATCACTAAGTACCCGTATCACCCTCCACCACCCCAGTCCTCAACAGCTTCCGGCAACTCTGCCTGAAATCACTTCATTGGCTATGCTTGACAGAGACTCAGTTACTTCATCAATGGTGCAGAGAAAGCCAGCACACTGTAGCTATGCATCTAATTGCCCTTGGGCAAATAGCCTACTACCTATCTGTGAAACTTTAAATTGCAGCCCATCACAGCCATAATATGTGAATAAACAGAGCTTTCAGATCACAATATACAATGATAAATCACCATGTAGTCAGAAAACAGTTAACTATAGCAAGAACATACTGAACACTGATACTCCAAAAGCCTATCTTGGCAGCTAGAAGACTTGTATAAGTTTAAGGCTTTCTATTGCTTACCAGTAGGTTACCTACAGGAAAGATGAGAAATAAGCACAGATGGAAAACATGCATGCAACAATACCATACCGGCTTATGTGTCAACCTTAGGCATTGGAATACTGGCCAAGGCTATTGGCACCCCCATGGTGCCTTTTTTAGGAAAGTCTCAAAGGTGAATCCCATATCCATAAACAGCACAATAGCAGAATCAATGAGAGTTATGCTACTCAATGCCAGGGGTTGTAATCACAACATGCACACACTCACAGCACTCCTCAGTATGGACAACGTCAACATCTGTGTAGTAACTGAGACCTGTTTTAAGGCTCCTGAGAGCACACCAGCACTACTGGACTACAACCCATACCACACATTACGGCCACAGAACATGGACTGACACAGACATGGAGGGGGTGTATCCATATTCATCAGGGATACCTGCACCTCCAGGTTAGTGGGGCAGCATGATACCCCTAAGGTCATCCATGTGCAGCTAACATCAGCCACAACTGCAATGCAAACTGTGGCCTGCTACAGGTCACCCCTCATGACCCAGGACCACCACTCCACCTACCTGGAGACAGTGGAAAACATGACAATCCTACCGCACACCCTGGTATTGGTCGATGTCAACTACTCTACCATTAACTGGGAAACTTACTCAAGTACTCACTTCCAGGCCCAGCGCTTCCTGGAATTTATCACCTCATATGCCCTGTATCAGATGTTAAACTCCCTAATGAGCGGTGGAAACATACTAGAAGTGGTAATCACCAACATGGGCGACGGGTGCACCACAGCAGAGGTAAACTGGTCACTGGTTAGATCTGACTATGAACTATTCACAGTTTGCACACCCAACCATCTCCCCCACCCATGGAATCCACAGTGTATACCTTTCCTACAGCTAAATTCACACTACTAGAGACAGGGGTGGGGGGTTTCACAGCCCCCATGCTAAGGAAAAACACTACTCAAGATTCAGACAGATTTACAAATGGACTCTACAAGCACCTACAAGGATGTATGGATCATGCCATCACTGGTAAAACAAGACTCACTCCTCCTAGACAAGGACACCAGTCTGGTGGACCCCTGCAATAAACAGGCTATACAACAAAAGTAGGACAGTAGTCCAGAAAAACAGCAAATCCCAGGAAGGGAAGACATCTGTGACCAGTATTAGTAAGAAACTTAGGTCCCTCATGAAATCATCCAAGGCTAACATCAACAGGAAAATAGGCAAGGATTTGAAAGATAACCACAAAGCCTTCTTTGGCTATTTCAAGGATCTAACTGGTAACACAAAGATTTGCACTGTGCCACTGCAATATAGGACAAAATATACTGACCCTACTGATATCACCAACATCCTTGCAGATACATTCAGTGCAAACTTCACCCCCTAAAGAGCCCACAACAATACCTGAAAAGTACAGTATCCCAGACATCAGAGACACACAGGTGGAAATGGCCCTCTCTAACAGCAAAACACAGCATCAATGGAGGCAGATGGTGTCCCAGACTGCATCTTGCAAACACTACAAGACAAACTGACCCCCCACCTAATTAAGATTTGCAACCTCAGCCTCACCACAGGCTACATGCCCATACAATGGCATGTGGCAATGGTTATTCCACTCCACCAAGGTGGAAACACAACTGACCATGGTAACTACCACCCCATAAACCTGACTAGCCTGGTCTGCAAAGCTATGGAGCGCATCCTCATGGCACTCATTAACAAAGACGTTGGTAATCTCAAAGCACTTGACCCAACCCAGGTCAGCTTGGTTGAGTGCATTTCATGCCTACTGAACCTGTTTGACATCTTACAGACAGTCACCAAGACTTTAGATGAAGGGAGAGGTGGTTCACACATACTACCTGGACCTCACCAAGGCTTTTGACACCATTCTCCACTCTTGTATTATTGATAAACTCACCAGCCTGTACATAAACCCATACATCACAGGATGGGTTGCCAACAGGCTTACACACAGAACACACATGGTACAGCTAGCAACCTCCAGGTCCAACTCTTAACCAGTCACAACTGGTGTCCCACAGGACTCAGTCCTGAGACTCCTACTGTTTGGCATGTACTTCTCTGAGGTACAGGCAAGCACAGGTGGACTATGGCAGACCATGTTTGGTAATGACTGCAAACTGGGAGCCATAATTGACAATCCAGCTGACACAGACATCCTTCAAGGGACCTCACAGAGACCGACACAGGGTGTCAAAATCATGGCCTCCAGCTAATAGCCACAAACTGCATGGTCATTCCATTGTGGAAAATTAAACACCCACATATTAACACATAAGTGGCAGCCACTTTAATACAGATGAGGCAATAGGGTATCTGGGGACTAAGGTAGATAGTGATCTCTCCTTTGACAATCATATCTCCAAAGCAGTTAGGACATCCATCTATGTAGGCCATCTGATTACTAAAGGGTTCACATCGAGACATACTGAGGTTATAGTGCCCCTTTACTCATCACTCATCAGTCCCATCATAGAGTATAATAACCCATTTGGGATGTACCTCAGAAGACACTTCCAACAGCTGGAAGGTCCACAAATGTACCTTGCCAAGAGGATTACTGGCCTCAAACATATGTCCTATGCAGCCAGACTGAATAAACTCCTGCTTTACTCAGTGGCATCTTGTTTACTCAGAGATGATCTCTGCTGGCCAACAAAGCCATGACAAACTCAGGCTTAATGGATATGCTCCACCTATGGGAATCCATGTTACAGTGAGCCACATGCTGTAGTGAGCTGAACCTTGCCACAGCAATAACTGGTAGATGCTGCAGCGATGGATTCCTGTCACAGAAACACCCCATACTTTGGAACAACATCCCTATTTACATTATACAGAGCTTCTCACAAACACTCTTCAAGAGAAACCTTGAAGAGTGGATGGGGAACAGTAGATCCACCCCAGGGATCCCACCATTGGCTCTGCTCCACAGAGGGACAGTTAATGACTCAATGGGGTGGCAAAAGCTGACACATTTTGGCTAGGCTTATGAATGCCTTCAGGCAGTTAGCCAAGTACCTACCTATGAACCTAGGAAACTATACATACAGTATCAGCACATGCTGATAGCTTAATTTACTGTTCAGGTGTTGACTTACGTTGTGCCAATAGCAGTTGTGTGTGCAATAGTTGAGGACTACCTATGTTGGATGCACACAGTAGACTGCCTATACATGACAATTTACAGGTAGTCTTGTGTGTGAGCTATCCATTTTTACTGTGTGTGCAGGTGGAGAAAGGTGTCAGTCCCTAGGTGCCTATAATGTCAGTGTGTGTGCTATACATTCCTTCCTTGCCAAGGCATGGGCATATTGGACACACCTCCATCTGCCTACTGGGGCTGGCTCAGGATGTTCATGGTCTGAGTACCTCTGTGCCTGTGGGGCCCTTGGCAATGGTGGTGGGCTGTGAGGGCCTTCACCATTCTGTCCCTGCTGCAGCTGTTTGCACAGGATCATATTGTGTAGCATGGCACATACTATGAGGATGTGGGCACACATGCCTGTAGAGTACTGCAAGGCTCCACCAGATATGTCCAAGCAATGGAACTGTGATTTAAGCATCTTAAACACAGGCTCTATGAGGACTCTGGTTTGTGCATGTGCCTCATTATGGCATTCCTGCATGGGTGTGTGTGCATTTCTGATAGGAGTCATCATCCACGGTTACAGTGCATAGCCAGCATCCCCCACCAGGTGGCCATATGGGATGTCCCCCCTGGCAAATACCTGATACAGCTCTGAGGCATGCCAGATGTGGAAGTCGTGATAGCTTCCAGAGCTGCCAGCACACACATCCATGATAATGCCCTGGGCATTGCACATGACCTGGCAGTTGATAGAGGGGTATCCCTTGTGGTTTATGTAGTGTCTACCCTGCTCACTGGGTGGTGACTTGATGTGTATGTGCGTGCAGTCTAATGCACCCAGTACCTCTGGGTATTCTGCCACATGGTGGAAGAGATGCATATTGCTGGCCAACTCCTCCTGCATCTGGGGGAAGTATATGTGCTCATTGGCATGTGGTAACATGACATCCAGGAACCTGTGAAGTAACCTGGATGCTGAAGCCTGTGAGATCCCCATGATATCCCCAGTTGGCCTTTGAAAGGTACCTGTAGCTAGTATTCTCAGGCTTACACATACCTTTGTATCCACTGGGATGGGTTCCCCTCTGTTTGTTCTGGCTCTGAGGCATGGCCGACACAGCTCCACAAGTTGCTGTAGGGTGTCCCTGTCCACCCTGTAACACTCTACTATCTCCAGACCATGTAACCCCTGGTAGGTTACCCTGGGTCTCAACACTCTTCTCCTCCTCTGGTGCTTGAGGTGGTTGTGCGCATCATCCTCCACACCACCTTCAGTCTCCATCACATGCTGGTGGATCAAAGCTATGGCAGCCCCTAACATGTACATACTAAAATTTCCCCACCTGTATGCACCACTGGTGCAGAGTGTATGGGAATACACAAGTGTGTGTGAGGTGCTTTCACATTTTATACTATTGTGCTATGGATGTTGCTGATGTCATTGGGTGTGTATCAGCAATTCCAGCTGCAGGGTATCTTAATTATGGGTTTTATAGTGAGTACTGCAAGTGTGGGGCCTTTAGTGTGGAGTTATGCTTGCCTGCCTTGATTAATCTATTGCTCTTTAATTCACTTTTAAACCTGGATCCCCTCCCATTATCAGGCATGCATCCACCTGCTGTCTTTCTTGTTTTGTACTTTTCCTACCCAGTCATATGTTGCAAAATGTGTCTTGTAGCTGATATACTGCAAATCTGCTTTGTTCTGCTGTGACACTTTACTGTTTTCTTTGCAGTACAGCCCCTCCCCTTTCCTGTTCTGCAGGTAGCTGCTTGCAGCCTTGTTAGCTGTTGTCAATGGCCCACTGTAGGTTCCTAGGTGTTAATTATAGGTTTTCATAGGTTTCATAGGTTAGTACTAGGCTAACTGCCCTTGCAAGCCATTGTAAGCCTAGCCAGTTATATTGACTAATTAGTCATTTCTACTCCAATTTCCCTGCTGCAGGATTTCCTTATTTCTTTCCTATATCCTTCCTGTTTCAGCCCTGGTGTGTGCCACGCAAACCAGTTTACCGGGTTTAAGCACGTTGTTATCTCCGTTCACATGCATACTCAGTTACCTTGTGTACTCTCAGCTAAGCAAAGCTATAGCCAGTTCAACACACCCCTATCCTGCAGCTTTACTTAGCTACGGGAAAACTGGTTTAGCAATACTCCAATGTGCTTACAGCAAAGGTGACACGTGCCTCTCTTGATGTCAACTTTATCTCAAGGGCACACCTCGGTGTTATAACGCTACACTTTGAGGTGCATCCTTACATCAGCGGAGAATCTGTGATTCACTATTACTCCTCTCATTTTCATGGCATTGCCTACTAATTCCTAGCTACAGTGCATAACTTTGTCACAGCCCCTTAGCAACCCTTGTGCCATGGGGTCGTGTAACATGCCTACCATTGACTATTATGGGGAAATCATGATATGTGTTACATTGCAGTTTTTTCTATACTTTTCTATTTTCCTTGTGATCCCGTTTCGCTGCCCTGCGCTTCCACTTCGCGATAGTGCAAATAAAAATATTAAATGTTAATTTTATATTTTGTACATTTTTTTATGCCAATAGCTATATGTTTAGCCATTGGCATATATTAACAATATAATATATGTGTTTGATAGGTTGTCATGGCTCCGATTTTATGTTTGCAAAAATGTAAATTGTTTTTTACAGTTTACATTTCTGCATGCTTACACTACACCTGCACCACTTCCGGGATTGCTACATACTTTCATTTGCATGCTACACTGCTGCACATGTGGTAATTAGCATAAAGGGCCCGGGAGCTGTGTGGGCATAGCGTACGCAGTTAGTGCACGTGGGAACAGCTCGTACCTGGATCGCTCACCAGCCATATTTGGTGCTGGAATGCTGACGCTAAGCCTACACTTAGCACAAGCTTCATGAATCCTGGGGAAATAAACTATATACGATATCCATAACAATTAAACAAGAAATATACATAGAAGAACACTTAATATTTCTCTGACAGATTAGACACTTTTGTCCAAGCAATTAAATGATGAGTTATGTTGTTAGTCATTGCTTTTATTTTAGCAATCTCATTCTTACACATGCATTCCACAAGATGAATACACTCAACTTTAAAGACAGAAGTAGATTGGGATTTCCAATTTTTAGTAACAATTTTCCTTGCTATAGACAGGATAGAGCATAGTAAAAATGTTTGTTTTTTAGGAATGACTTCAGGAACAGGAAGATTAAAAAAGGATAAGGGAGTCAGAAATTATACAGTTGTCATTCCATAGAGCTTTACAAAGATACTTAAAATCTAACCAAAAAGGGGGAATTATTTTGCAATTAACAACCATATGTATCCAGTCAGCATAAGGGTGTCCACATCTCCAGCATTTCATTTCATCTTTCTTGTACATTATTGCTAGTCTACGTGGGGTGAAAACAACATTTAGATGTGGATTCCTTCACCGACTGTAAACAAAGTCTTTTTATCTTTTCTTCTGAGAATACTTCTTTATTAACATCACTTGAATAATTCCAAAAAGAAATACCTGCTTTGATAAAATCATTTCAGAGAATTTTATAAATAACAGATATGTATGAGGTGTTCTTGGGTGAGATATTAATAATTGTTGAGATAAAGTCCAAGATTTTTAAGTTACTCTTATTGTATGCCTCTAATGAGGGTAAGAGCTTAGTATGTATAACATCCTTACAAGTTTGGATTCCCAGCCAGTTGTAATTTTGTAAACTATATCTGCTGATCAAATAGGCTGCAGAACTTATTTTATTAGCTGAGAGAAATTGATTCAAATATAATAGTACACCCTTCTTAAATTCTAACATTTTCTGAGTATCAAAAGATATCAATCATTCATTTGTGTAGGCAACAGGAAACATAATTATTGAAAAATTCTTAATTGATTAGAAAACATAAGCTTTTTAAACAACAGCAATATTTGGTTTGTAAGAGGTGTAAGAACAAGTGTTGACCTTTCACTTTGAATGTATATTTTTAAAATCCATATAAAGATGTGTGTATGTGTTTGAGTATATGGTTTAAGCAATGTTGTATGTCAATCAAGTGGAGCTTATGAGCAGTCAACACTGGAAATAATGATTTTTTTTTCACAAAACTGTTCAAACTGAACAAGACATTGACTCTTGTGATTAATCAGAATGGGTTCCAAATTAGGTCGGAAGAAGGTGAACAACCTATTGGAAGATGGAGGAATTTCACAAATAATTATGGGACCAATGGGGAACTTCAGATAAAATAAAAAAGAGGTCAGATGGTAAAATTTCCTAACCTGAGCGGGTTTTTTGGAAAAACCCAAAAAACATACTAGAAGTGGTAATCACCAACATGGGCGACAGGTGCACCACAGCAGATGTAAACTGGTCACTGGTTAGATCTGACCATGAACTATTCACAGTTTGCACACCCAACTATCTCCCCCACCCATGGAATCCACAGTGTATACCTTTCCTACAGCTAAATTCACACTACTAGAGACAAGGGTGGGGGGTTTCACAGCCTCCATGCTAAGGAAAAACACTACTCAAGATTCAGACAGATTTACAAATGGACTCTATAAGCACCTACAAGGATGTATGGATCATGCCATCACTGGTAAAACAAGACTCACTCCTCCTAGACAAGGACACCAGTCTGGTGGACCCCTGCAATAAACAGGCTATACAACAGAAATAGGATAGTAGTCCAGAAAAACAGCAAATCCCAGGAAGGGAAGACATCCGTGACCAGTATTAGTAAGAAACTTAGGTCCCTCATGAAATCATCCAAGGCTAACATCAACAGGAAAATAGGCAAGGATTCAAAAGATAACCACAAAGCCTTCTTTCGCTATGTCAAGGATCTAACTGGTAACACACAGATTTGCACTGTGCCAATGCAATATAGGACAAAATATATTGACCCTACTGATATCACCAGCATCCTTGCAGATACATTCAGTGCAAACTTCACCCCCTAAAGAGCCTACAACAGTACCCGAAAAGTACAGTATCCCAGACATCAGAGACACACAGGTGGAAATGGCCCTCTCTAACAGCAAAACACAGCATCAATGGAGGCAGATGGTGTCCCAGACTGCATCTTGCAAACACTACAAGACAAACTGACCCCCCACCTAATTAAGATTTGCAACCTCAGCCTCACCACAGGCTACATGCCCATACAATGGCATGTGGCAATGGTTATTCCACTCCACCAAGGTGGAAACACAACTGACCATGGTAACTACCACCCCATAAACCTGACTAGCCTGGTCTGCAAAGCTATGGAGTGCATCCTCATGGCACTCATTAACAAAGACATTGGTAATCTCCAAGCACTTGACCCAACCCAGGTCAGCTTGGTTGAGTGCAGTTCATGCCTACTGAACCTGTTTGACATCTTATAGACAGTCACCAAGACATTAGATGAGGGGAGAGGTGGTTCACACATACCTGGACCTCACCAAGGCTTTTGACACCATTCCCCACTCTTGTATTATTGATAAATTCACCAGCCTGTACATAAACCCATACATCACAGGGTGGGTTGCCAACAGGCTTACACACAGAACCCACATGGTACAGCTAGCGACCTCCAGGTCCAACTCTTAACCAGTCACAACTGGTGTCCCACAGGACTCAGCCCTGAGACCCCTACTGTTTGGCATATACTTCTCTGAGGTACAGGCAAGCACAGGTGGACTACGGCAGACCACGTTTGGCAATGACTGCAAACTGGGAGCCATAATTGACAGTCCAGCTGACACAGACTTCCTTCAAGGGGACTCACAAAGACCGACACAGGGTGTCAAAATCATGGCCTCCAGCTAATAGCCACAAACTGCATGGTCATTCCATTGTGGAAAATTAAACACCCACATATTAACACATAAGTGGCAGCCACTTTAATACAGATGAGGCAATAGGGTATCTGGGGACTAAGGTAGATAGTGATCTCTCCTTTGACAATCATATCTCCAAAGCAGTTAGGACATCCATCTATGTAGGCCATCTGATTACTAAAGGGTTCACATCTAGACATACTGAGGTTATAGTGCCCCTTTACTCATCACTCATCAGTCCCATCATAGAGTATAATAACCCATTTGGGATGTACCTCAGAAGACATTTCCAATAGCTGGAAGGTCCACAAATGTACCTTGCCAAGAGGATTACTGGCCTCAAACATATGTCCTATGCAGCCAGACTGAATAAACTCCTGCTTTACTCAGTGGCATCTTGTTTACTCAGAGATATCTCTGCTGGCCAACAAAGCCATGACAAAATCAGGCCTAATGGATATGCTCCACCTATGGGAATCCATATTACACTGAGCCACATGCTGTAGTGAGCTGAACCTTGCCACAACAATAACTGGAAGATGCTGGAGCGATGGATTCCTGTCACAGAAACTCCCCATACTTTGGAACAACATTCCTAATTACATTATACAGAGCTTCTCACTAACACTCTTCAAGAGAAACCTTGAAGAGTGGATGGGGAACAGTAGATACGCCCAAGGGATCCCACCATTGGCTCTGCTCCACAGAGGGACAGTTAATGACTCAATGGGGTGGCAAAAGCTGACACATTTTGGCTAGGCCTATGAATGCCTTCAGGCAGTTAGCCAAGTACCTACCTATGAACCTATGAACCTATACATACAGTATCAGCACATGCTGATAGCTTAATTTACTGTTCAGGTGTTGACTTACCTTGTGCCAATAGCAATTGTGTGTGCAATAGTTGAGGGCTGCCTATGTTGGATGCACACAGTAGACTGCCTATACATGACAATTTACAGGTAGTCTTGTGTGTGAGCTATCCATTTTTGTGTGTGCAGGTGGAGAAAGGTGTCAGTCCCTAGGTGCCTACAATGTCAGTGTGTGTGCTACACGTTCCCTCCTTGCCAAGGCATGGGCATATAGGACACACCTCCATCTGCCTACTGGGGCTGGCTCAGGGTGTTCATGGTCTGAGTACCTCTGTGCCTGTGGGGACATTGGCAATGGTGGTGGGCTGTGAGGGCCTTCACCATTCTGTCCCTGCTGCAGCTGTTTGTGCAGGATCATATTGTGTAGCATGGCACATACTATGAGGATGTGGGCACACATGCCTGGAGAGTACTGCAAGGTTCCACCAGATATGTCCAAGCAACGGAACTGTGATTTAAGCATCTTAAACACAGGCTCTATGAGGACTCTGGTTTGTGCATGTGCCTCATTATGGCATTCCTGCATGGGTGTGTGTGCATTTCTGATAGGAGTCATCATCCACGGTTACAGTGCATAGCCAGCATCCCCCACCAGGTGGCCATATGGGATGTCCCCCCTGGCAAATACCTGATACAGCTCTGAGGCATGCCAGATGTGGAAGTCGTGATAGCTTCCAGAGCTGCCAGCACACACATCCATGATAATGCCCTGGGCATTGCACATGACCTGGCAGTTGATAGAGGGGTATCCCTTGTGGTTTATGTAGTGTCTACCCTGCTCACTGGGTGGTGACTTGATGTGTATGTGCGTGCAGTCTAATGCACCCAGTACCTCTGGGTATTCTGCCACATGGTGGAAGAGATGCATATTGCTGGCCAACTCCTCCTGCATCTGGGGGAAGTATATGTGCTCATTGGCATGTGGTAACATGAAATCCAGGAACCTGTGAAGTACCCTGGATGCTGATGCCTGTGAGATCCCCATGATATCCCCAGTTGGCCTTTGAAAGGTACCTGTAGCTAGTATTCTCAGGCTTACACATACCTTTGTATCCACTGGGGTGGGCTCCCCTCTTTTTGTTCTGGCTCTGAGGCATGGCCGGCACAGCTCCATAAGTTGCTGTAGGGTGTCCCTGTCCACCCTGTAACACTCTACTATCTCCAGACCATGTAGCCCCTGGTAGGTTACCCTTGGTCTCAACACACTTCTCCTCTTCTGGTGCTTGAGGTGGCTGTGTGCATCATCCTACACACCACCTTCAGTCTCCATCACATGCTGGTGGATCAAAGCTATGGCAGCCCCTAACATGTACATACTAAAATTTCCCTGTCTGTATGCACCACTGGTGCAGAGTGTATGGGAATACACAAGTATGTGTGAGGTGCTTTCACATTTTATACTATTGTGCTATGGATGCTGCTGATGTCATAAGGTGTGTATCAGCAATTCCAGCTGCAGGGTATCTTAATTATGGGTTTTACATTGAGTACTGCAAGTGTGGGGCCTTTAGTGTGGAGTTATGCATGCCTGCCTTGATTAATCTGTTGCCCTTTAATTCACTTTTAAACCTGGATCCCCTCTCATTATCAGGCATGCATCCACCTGCTGTCTTTCTTGTTTTGTACTTTCCCTACCCAGTCATATGTTGCAAAATGTGTCTTCTAGCTGATATACTGCAAATCTGCTTTGTTCTGCTGTGACACTTTACTGTTTTCTTTGCAGTACAGCCCCTCCCCTTTCCTGTTCTGCAGGTAGCTGCTTGCAGCCTTGTTAGCTGTTGTCAATGGCCCACTGTAGGTTCCTAGGTGTTAATTATAGGTTTTCATAGGTTTCATAGGTTAGTACTAGGCTAACTGCCCTTGCAAGCCATTGTAAGCCTAGCCAGTTATCCCTTGTGAGACTCAAACCCTGCACCTTGTGTTTGTAAGGCAAACACCTTAACCATTAGGCCACCCTCCCACCAATTGACTAATTAGTCATTTCTACTCCAATTTCCTTGCTGCAGGATTTCCTTATTTCTTTCCTATATCCTTCCTGTTTCAGCTCTGGTGCGTGCCACGCAAACCAGTTTACCGGGTTTAAGCACGTTGTTATCTCCGTTCACATGCATACTCAGTTACCTTGTGTACTCTCAGCTAAGCAAAGCTATAGCCTGTTCAACACACCCCTATCCTGCAGCTTTACTTAGCTACAGGCAAACTGGTTTAGCAATGCTCCAATGTGCTTACAGCAAAGGTGACACATGCCTCTCTTGATGTCATCTTTATCTCAAGGGCACACCTCAGTGTTATAACGCTACACTGTGAGGTGCATCCTTACATCAGCGAGGAATCTGTGATTCACTATTACTCCTCTCATTTGCATGGCATTGCCTACTAATTCCTAGCTACAGTGCATAACATTGTCACAGCCCCTTAGCAACCCTTGCGCCATGGTGTCGTGTAGCATGCCTACCATTGATTATTATGGGGAAATCATGATATGTGTTACATTGCAGTTTTTTCTATACTTTTCTATTTTCCTTGTGATCCCGTTTGTGCACCGCTGCCCTGCGCTTCCACTTCACGATAGTGCAAATAAAAATATTAAATGTTAATTTTATATTTTGTACATTTTTTATGCCAATGGCTATATATTTAGCCATTGGCATATATTAACAATATAATATATTATACAGAATACTTCATAGATAGGGGCTATCCTCCCGATCTTATCAGCAAGGTAACAAATACTTTATTTGAAATGCCAATTTGCAAAAGAAGGGAAAGCCATATTCACTATACAAAAGGGAGCAAGAAGGGTGTGGCTTATGGGATTAAATATACCAACGATGTTGAGCATTTAATTAAGATTATTAGAGGAAATTGGAAGATACTGCTTTTGGATCCATCTTTGTCACAATTAGTTGGGAAGGAACCTACATTTAGGTTTAATAACTGCCTAAATATTAAGAGGCTACTTTGTAAAGAAAAATTAGATGCTCATCCTGTTGACATAAGAGCAAATTTTAAGACAGGAACTTACCCATGTAGTAGATGTTCATTATGTAAATACATTGCCAAAACTCAAAATTTTGACGTTCCAGGTATCAACATAGTCTTTAAACCTACTTTCTATGCTACATGTGATACGCACAATGTCATCTACCTGGCAACTTGCAATCTATGTGATGCATACTATGTAGGGATGACATCACGTAGATTTAGGATAAATATATAATCATACATACGACATAAAGAAGAACAACCTTACAAATGCCCTAGCCATGCATTGTCATGATAGACCCCAGCATAGCTTTAGCTTCTTGGTATTGCAAGTTGTGAACCCTAATAGAAGAGAAGGGGATCATATAGGTACCATTGAGATGTTTGAACTTAGGTGGATATTAAGGCTAAAAGCCCATGTTGCACCAGGACTTAACTCAATGGTTAGCATTCGCCCTGCTCTCTTAGGGTCCTTATAGAATGTTTTGCTGTATTCCCTTTCTCTAATTAACCTGGATATTGATTATCCATACTACCTAGGCTAACAGAGAAGGTTTATCCAAACAATCTCCGTCACTTTTGCAACAACCTTTATTTATAGTATACATTAGCCTCATTCCTTGGTTCTTATGTACATGATTCAGGCTCTGTTCTGTTACATTTTCCATATTACTGTTTCAATACAATCATGTATGGCATAATCTATGATTTGATTATGAACTTAGGAGCCTTTGCTTACGCTTCGTTATATACATCTTTATTTCATTATCTAACTATGAGATTAACACACCTTTTTTAGACAGTTTGAAATTAATTAATTGTAATGTTTAATGTCTGACTATGAATAGGTAATTGGATAATGTATGAATGCATACTGAAAATGTGTGTTTGCTCCAAGCTCTTAGCTTCCATGTATAACCTACATCCTTAAATTTTCGATCTGGTTGATAATTGTAATATTATACGATACATATGATCAATTTGTCGATACTAGGCACTAGGTAATATTTTGTTTTGTTTTTATATATTAGAACCCTCTGGGCATGACTCTGTAGTAACGGGACATTGTTGGCCCCTCGATGGACTTATTATTTTGCCGTTAAATATGAGGCATTGTCTTTAGTGTACAGACAATATTTTTTAGCCAGGTTAGTAAACATTGACCTTGAGCATTTGACATCAAAGATTAATATCTTACATTAAGATGTTTGATTAATATGTTTTAGTATATGATAAATGATTTTATTCAGATATTATCTTCGTATCAGCTTGAAACATGTACTGCTTGACTAAAATTGTTATCTAAGCTCATCGATAATGTATAGAGAAGGTTTTAATATTGAAAATATATAAATAATTTATGATGCAATTTTATTTATGCTTACTGGTGATAAACCATGAAGTTTTATTTGTTATATATTTATATGTCAGAGTTCTGACACCGGAGTATGTAAGAGCTCTTGCCCCTTTAAATTCTGAAACTATTGTGGTTCTAATTGTTTAATTATTGTTTTATTGGATTGTTTAATTGAAATCTGCATTTGTATATAAGAGAATGGATTTTGTTGTTTAATTGTAACCTGATGAAGCGCACCTGAGTGTGCGTGAAAGCGCTCGTTTCTTATTAAATTCTTTATATATTTTTTCATGGTGGTTCCTTGCAGTTTATACTTTTTTCTAACCTTTTTGACGATCGTGGTGGAAGGAACCTTTGAATGGCCGGTGTTTGTTTGCTGCGAATAGTCTTGTTGTTTCTCTGCTTAGCCGACCGTTACATGATGGATGTGCCGATCATTGAACTTGACTACAATCCAACAGGTACTTGTGGCACTGATAGTTGGAACTGTTTGTTTTACCAGAAAGAAAATCCGCTCTTGAACCTGGATGTTAAATGTGATACACCTGTGATAGCTACTAATAGCAACGAAAATCTACGTGATTTTTTTGGTTTACTAAGAAACCTGGAGAATAATCTATATAGACTACACAGGCTTGTTTGGCAAAAGAGACATCTACAAGCCTGTCTCCATTTTAAGGTTGTTCCACGCGGCATGCGGGTCTTGTGTATGCTGAGTTACGGAGACAGCCACCCGGAGTTACTACGGAAGTGGCAACAGCTCAACATCGAATTTGGTAACAAGTATATACATCTCCTATTAGACTACTTTTCCCCTATTGAAGCTGACCTCTTAATTAATGTGGAAGAGCAATATAAGTTTATTACTATGAACTATAAAACTGAGTTCTGTGTCTCGAAAATCAATAACATGAATAAACAACTTGCTCTCTATAGCAATAAACTTGAGCAAATAAAGCTCAAGAAACTAAGACGTGACTACCAGGACTTTCAATTGGGTCGCATCTTTGTCTGGCCGAGAACAAACCATAAAGAGGGATCGGGATCTGCTTACACTTCGGAGACTTCACAAGTAATAACTGCCAAGCCTGATGCTCCTGTTGAATCCCTGGTTGTTTGCCCGCTGAATGATGATCAAATAACTGATGCTACTGACCGAGAGCCCAGTCTATCTAATGTTTCTATACCCTGTAATCAACAGGGTTTAACCTGTATTGATAATTTGGGTGCTAGACCCAAAGCTAGCAATTCAAGAAACATCTTTGCTGCACCCATGTCTTTAAACTTCCCCCTTCCTTACAAGAGCGTAGTACGCACGCGCTCAACCAGTCGGGGAAGAGTAAAAAGAAAGATATCGGGGGAAACCCCAGAATCAAGAAGGAAAGTAAGGAACTGAACTGTCTATTTTTTAACTTGACATCTAGGACTTTTTCCACTGATGAACAGTTTATTTTGAACAAAGGCTTATCGTTCATCCCTTCCAAGGGAAGTACGCTACCTGATACGCTTATAGGTTTGCGTCTCTTCACAAGAAAACTGTCCCTAAAGGTACTGTTCAAGGACAATTTAACTGACAATGCTGTTTTTGGTTATAATACACAGTTATGTAAGAGAAAAAGCTGTTTTATATCTCCAATGCCGCATCTTGTTGAATGTTTTATGCGTGCTTGTGAGTGTAACTTTTATTTGTATTTTGAAGAGGAGAAACATAAGGGCACCTTTGTAAATCTGAACCATGCACAAAAGTGTTCGCTTGACCATCTTTCCAGTGATACAGGCATAGTCTTTAAACCAGCCGACAAGGGAGGGGGGATAGTTGCATTAGATGCCTGTTTTTACAAAGAACTAATGTTTAACATGCTTAGTAATGATAAGGCTTATAAGGTAATAGATAGATCAAAAATAACATCTACTGTTAATTATGTACATGATACGATCTATGATTTGCTTATGACTAGATCTATAGATAAAACCCTTTATGACTTTCTAATCATAGATTCCCCCCTGATTCCCTTAATTAAGGGATTGCCCAAGTTGCATAAAAATGAAGATCCTCTTCCATTACGCCCAATAGTATCTGGCGAACATTGGGTTACGGAAAATGCCTTGCTATATGTGCAATCCAAATTAGGTGTCCTGGTGAATGCTGTTCCCACTATCTTGAAAAATACTTATGACCTTTTGTGTGACCTTAAACATGATTCATTAAGGAATAATATAAATAAAGATACTCTAATGGTTACGTTGGACATCAAAAGTTTATTCACCAGTATCCCCAATGACTATGGCCTTGATGCCATAAGATCCTACCTCGTCGAACTTGGTACTATGGATAGTAATGAGTTAATGACCATCTGCTGCCTACTTGACTTGGTTTTGAACAATAACATCTTTCTATTTGACCATAAGGTGTATGCTCAAACATGGGGAGTGGCCATGGGCACTCCCTGTGCTAATGCATACGCCAATTTGGTAGTTTATCAATGGGAGAAAGACTTTATATTTAACGATCCCAGGTTTAGGAACATCATTTTATATAGGCGCTTTGTAGATGACGTCTTATTGTTCTGGAATGGTGGCATAGATGCATTACAAGAGTTCATATGCTATATGAACTCTACCACTTCATTCTTTAGTTTTACCTATGAATATTCCATTGTCAGCGTTAATTTCCTGGACATTACTATCATAAAGGAGATGAATAATAGCCTAACTACCACCTTATACAAAAAATCATGTTGGAAAAATAGCATTTTACACTATGATAGTCTACATCCACGTTATGTGTTTCGCAATATTGTGAAAGGACAAATGACTAGAATACTTAGACTCTGTAGCAATGAACAGGATGCTATGAAATTAATAAAACATCAAACAGAATACTTCATAGATAGGGGCTATCCTCCTGATCTTATCAGCAAGGTAACAAATACTTTATTTGAAATGCCAATTTGCAAAAGAAGGGAAAGCCATATTCACTATACAAAAGGGAGCAAGAAGGGTGTGGCTTATGGGATTAAATATACCAACGATGTTGAGCATTTAATTAAGATTATTAGAGGAAATTGGAAGATACTGCTTTTGGATCCATCTTTGTCACAATTAGTTGGGAAGGAACCTACATTTAGGTTTAATAACTGCCTAAATATTAAGAGGCTACTTTGTAAAGAAAAATTAGATGCTCATCCTGTTGACATAAGAGCAAATTTTAAGACAGGAACTTACCCATGTAGTAGATGTTCATTATGTAAATACATTGCCAAAACTCAAAATTTTGACATTCCAGGTATCAACATAGTCTTTAAACCTACTTTCTATGCTACATGTGATACGCACAATGTCATCTACCTGGCAACTTGCAATCTATGTGATGCATACTATGTAGGGATGACATCACGTAGATTTAAGGATTGTATATATAATCATACATACGACATAAAGAAGAACAACCTTACAAATGCCCTAGCCATGCATTGTCATGATAGACCCCAGCATAGCTTTAGCTTCTTGGTATTGCAAGTTGTGAACCCTAATAGAAGAGAAGGGGATCATATAGGTACCATTGAGATGTTTGAACTTAGGTGGATATTGAGGCTAAAGGCCCATGTTGCACCAGGACTTAACTCAATGGTTAGCATTCGCCCTGCTCTCTTAGGGTCCTTATAGAATGTTTTGCTGTATTCCCTTTCTCTAATTAACCTGGATATTGATTATCCATACTACCTAGGCTAACAGAGAAGGTTTATCCAAACAATCTCCGTCACTTTTGCAACAATCTTTATTTATAGTATACATTAGCCTCATTCCTTGGTTCTTATGTACATGATTCAGGCTCTGTTCTGTTACATTTTCCATATTACTGTTTCAATACAATCATGTATGGCATAATCTATGATTTGATTATGAACTTAGGAGCCTTTGCTTACGCTTCGTTATATACATCTTTATTTCATTATCTAACTATGAGATTAACACACCTTTTTTAGACAGTTTGAAATTAATTAATTGTAATGTTTAATGTCTGACTATGAATAGGTAATTGGATAATGTATGAATGCATACTGAAAATGTGTGTTTGCTCCAAGCTCTTAGCTTCCATGTATCACCTACATCCTTAAATTTTCGATCTGGTTGATAATTGTAATATTATACGATACATATGATCAATTTGTCGATACTAGGCACTAGGTAATATTTTGTTTTGTTTTTATATATTAGAACCCTCTGGGCATGACTCCGTAGTAACGGGACATTGTTGGCCCCTCGATGGACTTATTATTTTGCCGTTAAATATGAGGCATTGTCTTTAGTGTACAGACAATATTTTTTAGCCAGGTTAGTAAACACTGACCTTAAACATTTGACATCAAAGATTAATATCTTACATTAAGATGTTTGATTAATATGTTTTAGTATATGATAAATGATTTTTTTCAGATATTATCTTCGTATCAGCTTGAAACATGTACTGCTTGACTAAAATTGTTATCTAAGCTCGTCGATAATGTATAGAGAAGGTTTTAATATTGAAAATATATAAATAATTTATGATGCAATTTTATTTATGCTTACTGGTGATAAACCATGAAGTTTCATTTGTTATATATTTATATGTCAGAGTTCTGACACCGGAGTATGTAAGAGCTCTTGCCCCTTTAAATTCTGAAACTATTGTGGTTCTAATTGTTTAATTATTGTTTTATTGGATTGTTTAATTGAAATCTGCGTTTGTATATAAGAGAATGGATTTCGTTGTTTAATTGTAACCTGATGAAGCGCACCTGAGTGTGCGTGAAAGCGCTCGTTTCTTATTAAATTCTTTATATTTTTTCATGGTGGTTCCTTGCAGTTTATACTTTTTTCTAACAATATAATATATGTGTTTGATAGGCTGTCATGGCTCCGATTTTATGTTTGCAAAAATGTAAACTGTTTTTTACGGTTTACATTTCTGCATGCTTACACTACACCTGCACCACTTCCTGGATTGCTACATACCTTCATTTGTATGCTACACTGCTGCACATGTGGTAATTAGCATAAAGGGCCCGGGAGCTGTGCAGGCATAGCGTATGCAGTTAGTGCATGTGGGAACAGCTCGTACCTGGATCGCTCACCAGCCATATTTGGTGCTGGAACGCTGACACTAAGCCTGCATGTGGCACAAGCTTCATGAATCCTGGGGAAATAAACTATATACGATATTCATAACAATTAAACAAGAAATATACATAGAAGAACACTTAATATTTCTCTGACAGATTAGACACTTTTGTCCAAGCAATTAAATGATGAGTTATGTTGTTAGTCATTGCTTTTATTTTAGCAATCTCATTCTTACAAATGCATTCCACAAGATGAATACACTCAACTTTAAAGACAGAAGTAGATTGGGATTTCCAATTTTTAGTAACAATTTTCCTTGCTATAGACAGGATAGAGCATAGTAAAAATGTTTGTTTTTTAGGAATGACTTCAGGAACAGGAAGATTAAAAAAGGATAAGGGAGTCAGAAATTATACAGTTGTCATTCCATAGAGCTTTACAAAGATACTTAAAGTCTAACCAAAAAGGGGGGATTATTTTGCAATTAACAACCATATGTATCCAGTCACCATAAGGGTGTCCACATCTCCAGCATTTCATTTCATCTTTCTTGTACATTATTGCTAGTCTAAGTGGGGTGAAAACAACATTTAGATGTGGATTCCGTCATCGACTGTAAACAAAGTGTTTTTATCTTTTCTTCTGAGAATACTCCTTTATTAACATCACTTGACTAATTCCAAAAAGAAATACCTGCTTTGATAAAATCATTTCAGAGAATTCTATAAATAACAGATATGTATGAGGTGTTCTTGGGTGAGATATTAATAATTGTTGAGATAAAATCCAAGATTTTTAAGTTACTCTTATTGTATGCCTCTAATGAGGGTAAGAGCTTAGTATGTATAAAATTCTTACAAGTTTGGATGCCCAGCAAGTTGCAATTTTGCAAACTATATCTGCTGATCAAATAGGCTGCAGAACTTATTTTATTAGCTGAGAGAAATTGATTCAAATATAATAGTACACCCTTCTTAAATTCTAACATTTTCTGAGTATCAAAAGATATCAGTCATTCATTTGTGTAGGCAACAGGAAACATAAATAATTATTGAAAAATTCTTAATTGATTAGAAAACATAAGCTTTTTAAACAACAGCAATATTTGGTTTGTAAGAGGTATAAGAACAAGTGTTGACCTTTCACTTTGAATGTATATTTTTAAAATCCATATAAAGATGTGTATATGTGTTTGAGTATATGGTTTAAGCAATGTTCTATGTCAATCAAGTGGAGCTTATGAGCAGTCGACACTGGAAATAATGATTTTTTTTCACAAAACTGTTTGAGTCAAACTGAACAAGACATTGACTCCTGTGATTGATCAGAATGGGTTCCAAATTAGGTCGGAAGAAGGTGACCAACCTATTGGAAGATGGAGGAATTTCACAAATAATTATGGGACCAATGGGGAACTTCAGATAAAATACAAAAGAGGTCAGCAAGGCAAAGATTGATCATGGAAGAGCAGTGTGGCAAAGGGATTGAGGCTTCACCAACAACTAATTCATTTAAGGTTGTTAATCTAAGTTATTTTGTTAGAGCTCAGAAGGATCTCATAATTTTAAGTAAAGCTCTTTTATGCCTCAAGAAAGGCAAACACTGTGAATAGTCTGAAAGACTTGAAGATGTAAACGCATTTCCTGAACCAGAAGCATTTCTGACAAACTGGCTGATTATTTCTTCTTTGGCTGATTTGATTATGAAGAAAAGAAATAAGTTTAGCCCACCCTTATATGAGCATTGAATATCTTTGAAAATATTAATGAGATGGATTTAAAGAACCTGCTATGTCATTCTGTAAAACAGTGAAGAATGAAAAGTATTCAGTAACTTGAGATTTATTATAGTTATCCGTGGTGGAATTTTTTTGTATATAATTAAATTTTTGAGCAAGATAAATTACAAATAACCTTTCAATTTGACAAATTGCAAATGGATTTAAAACAAATACAGGCAAACATAATATTTACTCACTATACATCAGTGAATTAAGTGTCTATATAATGTTTTAAGTTATTAATAGTTAAATAATCATGAAATTACAAACCCTCAGATTTACAGAATGTCTCTCCACCTATGGCAATTCCCATTGTGGGTTGACGAATCAGTGCAATGGCGAGACATTCCCATATTCATGCCCATATGCAGTCATCCACAAACAAGCCTCCCTACCTTCATTCACAGTGATAGAAACACTCAACCATACTCACGACACTTGTCCCAAAACACACACACACACACACACACATACACACACACACTTATTCATTCATGCAGCCTTATTCATTCTCCTACTGACACACACAAATATGTCCACATACATACACATACATAGACAAACCCACCACACACTCAGATTCACAGGACTTACCTTCACTGAGAGTAGCCCCACATGAGTGGGCATGTACCTTTTATCTGTTAATGGCATCAGCATTTGACTACTACAATAAAATTGTATTTGACTGAGTGATACTATAAATTGTTCAGCCAAGCAAATCATGAGACATGGAAATTCTGAGAAAGAATACATAGCCAATTAGCACTAACCACACCATTTAACAAGCATTATTAACATGCGACTTCACCCAGAAGACTGGTCTCTGTGCTGAGATCCATGTGAGGAGAAACTTCAGTTTGTGAATAGGAAAATCTTAACATGATGTAGAAGCCTTCAAAGATAAGGCTTCTGCATCAAGCTTACACTTTCTGAATCCCTGGAGTAGACTTTACTGTTTAATAACGATCACATAGATAATATTTTCCAATAATGAAGATATATAACTATCCAGAATTTATAGAATTTATACTTAAGATTAACCTTTTTTGTATTTGTTTTGATGAATTGCATTATTGCAAACAACAGTGGTAATTCTATAAAAATAAAGTGTGAAGTTTGTTTTCTAATGTTCTGTAACAGTTTTCCTAGCAGTAGATAGTATACATCAAAGCTGATAAAATTGTGATTTTGTACACATTCTATTATTGGGGCATTAAATGAAACCAAATGATTAGTTAAATTTGTTTGACAGAAATGCTTGAATAAATCATTGCTGTTAGGCAAAATTCTTTCAAAATCTCACAGTCATAACAATGTGTTTAATCCACTTTGATTATTGATATTCACATCAAGTAGCCATGATTTTCTAGGTAAAATACAAGAACCTTTCATACAACTCTACACATAAAATCTCTCTCTGTCAAATTCAAGTTTGTATGATTATTATTGTCAATAAATCCAGTTACAAAGTCTATTAGGAATGCAGAATTGCACATTTTTAATATTAGAGTTTCTTTGAATTAGACTTCTAAATGCGATCAATATATTATTAATGTAATTTCAACTTATAACTTTAGTATAATGACTATGCATAAGATATCCAAAACATCTTGTCATTTAAAAATTCCAAAGATAGACTAGAAATCATAAATAATTACTTCTTCCTAATCAATGCCAGTATGTCCTTCAATTCAGCAGACTATAAAGGGAAAAGTAAAAAAAAAAAGTTATCCAGAACCAGAATGGTCAAAATAAAATGTCTTTGTTATGCAAGGGAACACATTCACTAATAGAGTCTTCGGGCATAAATACAATTAAAATGCATTCATCATTTATATATAACAAAATAAAATCACATGCCCCATTGTCAATGATAACATTTAAAGTGACAACTCTAATTCACCTTGTTTTGTAATTCTTTTAATAATGGTTTGATGCTAACTGTTCTGTTTAAACTGGACCAAAATGTGCTCTGAATCTAATAATCTGCTTAGTTTCCTCACTCATCTAGCATTAATTATATTTCATCTTCTAATTTGTTCAAAAATAACTTATAAAACCATGAATTTGAACTGATGTGTAGTGTTCATTTTAATTATATGTTAATATAATGCATTCATTTTTATATTCTTCTTAGTTTCAGATAGGTGATCTATTATCCAGTCTTTCAGCTTGTGATTAGTTTTCCCTATATAATATGCTTCACACACATCACATTTAGCCATGTAAATACATTTTTCAGTATTGCATTTTCCATTTAATGTAAATATATTACCATATACTGTGTGTATAATACGTTTTGGTGTATACATATGTGGAGTAGATGCATTTATTAAATCTGTATGTCCCCTGCTTGTTACTTCTAAATGCATTATTAAATTTTATCTGTTCTTTAAAACACAATCTGTCCTTCAAATTACTGGATCTTTTATAACCAAAATTAGGTTCTTTATCTACTCATGTTTTTAAATTCAGGTATATGATATACTAAGACCCAATGTTTCTTGATTTTATTTTTAACACCCTCTGTATTCCTATTATTAGTAAACCTACATTTATTCATCCTAATTATAGGGGCTTTATTAGTTGTATTATTTAATTCTGAAAAAATAGGTCTAGCTTTAGAGTTCCTTCTCCTCTTAATTTCCTGTCCTATAACATTAACCATTCTCTATTATATCCTCCCTGTACAAATTAATTTGTTATCCTCTCTGTCTGATTATTCATATAGGTATTCATTGTGTTTAATTTTGCTATATGTAACATTTGATTTTTAACAACATTATTAAAAGTAACAGGCTGATAAATACTAGTCCTATGTAAATAACAGTTTCATTTTACTTTCTTGCTATATAAGGTTGTTTCTATTTTGCCACACTCATTTTTAACTATTTTTATATCTAAAATTCTATTTGAACAGAATGTACCACTTTCTTAAATGTTACAAAATCTGTAGTGGTATGTATATAGTAAAGAATGTCATCCAAAACTGAAAATATCCCCCCCCCCATATAAGGAACAAGTCATCTACAAATCCTGTGTAGAAAAGTATGCTCGCATGAAATTGATTTCTATTTTCTGAAAGAACAAAACGTTTCTCTCAAACTTAAACATAAAAATATTATTAGTCAGGATTATATCTAATAATTAACATATGGTATTAATGTTCAGATTACTATAATGAGCTAAAGATGATAAATATATCATGATATATTAATTTCCTTACTCATTAAGAATTTATATAAATAATGAATCTATATCAGTTACTAAGTAACATTCTGTTAAATCCATATTTTTTGACCACTCAAATAGTTGATGTAAAAAGTCAGATGTATATTTTATTACAGTATGCAATTCATATAAACCCATTTGTAAGTGTGAATCTAAGTATTTAGAAATGGGTTCAGTTACCCACCCTTGTGCTTATTATCATAATGAGAACATTAATACCATATGTGAATTATCAGATATAATCCTGACTAATAATATTTTCATATTACAAGAGCAATATTGTAAACAAAAGAAAGGGGTAGCTATAGGCATCCCTGCAGCTAATACATATGAAAATATTGCAATGTATGTTTGGAAGAAACATTTTGATCTTTCAGAAAACAGGAACCCATTTCATGCAAGCATACTTTTCTAGAAGAGATTTGTAGATGACTTGTTCCCTATATGGGGAGGAATATTGTCAGCTTTGGATGACTTTCTTTGATATATATATATATATATATATATATATATATATATATATATATATATATATATATACACACACACACACACACACACACACATATATATATATATATATATATATATATATATATATATATATATATATATATATATATACCACTACAGATTTCTTAACATTTACGAAAGGGGTACAGCCTACTCAAATAGATTTTTTGGATATAACATTAGTTAAAAATGAGTATGGCAAACTAGAAACAACCTTATATAGAACATAGGACTAGTATGTATGTGTCCCTTATTTTTAATAATGTTATTAAAAATCAAATGTTACATATAGCAAAATTAAACATGATGAGTATTTATATGAATAATCAGACAAAGAAGATAATGAATTAATTTGTACAGGGAGGATGTAACAGAGAATGGATTAATGTAATAGGACAGGACCTTAAGGGAAGAAGGAACTCTAAAGCTAGACCTATTTTTTCAGAATTAAATAATACAAGTAATAAATCCCCTATAAATAGTGTGAATAAACACAGATCTGTACTTACTTATAATAGGAATACAGAGAGTGTTAAGAATACAATCAAGAAGCATTGGTCCTTAGTATGTCAATTAAAAAATAGTAGTTAAAGAACCTAATTTTGGTTATAAAAGATCCAGTAATTTGAAGGACAAAGTATATTATAAAGAACAGATAAGATCTAATAATGCATTTAGAAGTAACAAACAGGGAACTTATAGATGTAATAAATGTGTCTACTGCACATATGTGTACACTGAAAAAGTATTGTACACCCAGTATATGGTAAAACATTTACAATTACATGCATATGGAACATGCAAAACTGAAAATATTATTTACATGGGTAGATGTAATGTATGTGAAGCACACTATATAGGAAAAAATAATCACAAGCTGAAAGAAAGGATAGGAGGTCACCTATTTGAAATTATTAGGAATATAAAAACTGAAACTTTTATTTACATAGGACTAGTATGTGTCTGCCTATTATTTTTAATAAAATAAGTGAAATGAACACTACACATCAGTTCAGTTTCATGATTTTACAAGTTATTTTTCAACAAATTAGAGGAGGAGATATAATTAGTGCAACAGAGAGTGAGGAAACTAAATGGAACATTACATTCAGAGCACATTTATCTCCAGGCTTAAACGGAACAGTTAGTATCAAACCATTTTTAAAAGAATTATAAAACAAGGTGAATTACAGATGTCACTTTAAATTTTAACATTGAGAATGAGTCATGTGATTTTATAATTGATGAATGTGTTCTAATTGTATTTATGCCTCAAGAAGCTATTAGTGAAAGTGTTATACTTGCGTAATAAAGACATTTTATTTTCACTGTTCTGGTTCTGGATAAACTTTTCATTTGATCTTAGCTATATGATTTTGTCCCAATTTATCACTAAGCGTATTTGGACTGTGTGTTACACTATAATGAGTCCATGATTGTTTTAAATATGGATGCTATTGAATAAGATTCTTTATCTGGTACTGAAAGGATTTGTTTATAGATACAGTAGCATACACTGAAATGATACTAATGCAGCTTGAGAATGAAACAGATTATGAGCAGGTAAATGGCAGATGTATGGTACTGACTAAAAATGCATTGCTTTAGAATTTCCTAATTTGCTTCATATTTTTTTTTTATTATTCAGACAATTATTATTTCACATTAGTGCTACTTTCAATGGTGGTGGCCTCTTCATAGGATCATAGGAGGTTTCAAGACTAATAGTGCAGGGCCCTTTCAAGCCTAGCAAGTTCAACCAGTGTTCCCAAGGGTATCTGGCTCAAGCAGACACTAAAGGCTGTACCTATTGCAGTTGTCCAAAAGAGACACATGTGGAGCCCCTGAGGTGAATTTCCGGTTACCCATCCAATCATCCAAGTTATGCTTAAATAGGGCCAAAGAGGGACTTTGTTTAACATGAATAGAAAACTTGTTCCAAAGCTGGGGCAACCTCTGTGAGACAAATCTGTTTCTCCAGAAAGTTCTGTTGATGTCACATATCAGGTTAAGGTCCTTTGAAAGAGTGATCCATGTGCCATTTGACTTGCAAATGTGCAGCATTTCCATTAAAGTTGGATCAGAAATTGCTCTATAAGCAAGACACAGGTTGCCATTGAGGAGTCTGTATGACACAGAGAAAAGTGACAATGATTTCAGTCTGTCTGCATAAGACAGATCTTGAAGACCCTGAATTTTCTTTGTAAGAAACCTTTGTGGTCTCTCAAATTGCTGCAGGTGTTTGGAAAGGAACATACAAAAGGGAGCGTTGTACTCTATTATTGACCTGATTGGGGAAGAATACAGGGGTTTATAACCTCTTTTTTCTGGAGGCAATGTCCTTACTTATGAGATGAGAAATATAAAATTTCCTTATTACCACTGTGGAGACATGGTGATTGAAGTTAATGTTGCTTTCAACCTGTGTGCCAAGATCTCTCACCACTGACTTTGTGCTTATGATATTGCTTTGATGTGGTAGTTTGCAGGAATATCACCCTTGCCGAAGGAGATGATAATGCATTGTTTTGAATTAAGTTTAAGACCATGACTTTGGTACCAGTTATTAGTCTGCATAAGACCTTGCAGGATGTTGACATCACTAGGGGTTTCAATGATCACTCCCAGTTTTCAGTCATCAGCAAACTTTGTCAGCCACAGTCCTTTAGTTTTAGCCTGAACTTCATAGAAGTAGAATCTAAACAGTAGGGGTCCCAGAAAGGATTCCTGTGGAACACCACTGGTTACTGGTCTGCTGGAGGAGGTGGAGTCCCCTATTTTGACCATATGAGTTCTATCAGTGAGCCAGTTTGCAATCCACCTGACAATATATGAGTTGATACCCAGATGTGTAAGTTTATCAATGATTCCTTAGTGGGGGGTTGTGTCAAAGGCCTTGGCTAAGTCTAGGTAGGTTGTATTGACAGATTTGTCCTCATCTAGGGCTTTGGTGACTGTTTTGAAGAAGTCCACCAAGTTTAACAGGCATGATCTCCCCTTGCCAAAGCCAAACTGGATGGAATTGAGTGTTTAGAGATTTCTCTTATCTTTGTTAATAAGGCCCATAATGATTTCTTCCATGGCCTTGCAGATAAGGCTGGTCAGGCTAATGGATCTATAGCTCCCAGGGTCTGTGGATACACTCCCTTTGTGCAAAGGGATGATGGTAGCTGTTTTCTATTCCATTGGATGAAGTCAGTGCTTAGGCTGTGATTGAAAAGCAGGCCCGATGGTGATGATGATAATTCCTGTTTTAACCCATGTAGAACACAGACTGGAATGTTGTTTGGTCCCATACAGGCTATGTTTTTGGCCTTGGAGAGGGCATTTTAGACCTGCTTCTTGGAAATACTAGGCGAGGGACAGGTGTTATGATGCTTTGGGGTATTTGTGGTGGGGACAGGGATGTGAAGTTTTCACTGAACCTGTCAGCCAGCAGGTTTGCTCTATCCACAGGTTCTGTATATGTAGTATCATTATCTACAAGTTTGGGCCAAATCTATTCCTTACCATTGAATTTATGGATGTACAGTGGATATAAAAAGTGTACACACCCCTGTTAAAATGGCAAGTTTTTGTGATATAAAAAAATGAGACCACAATAAATCATTTCAAAACTTTTCCCACCATTAATGTGACTAATTCAATTGAAAAACAAACAAATCTGTTAGGGGAAAATATAAAAAATTAAAACCATGTAATAAGCTGGTTGCATAAGTGTGCACATCCTTAAACTAATACTTTGTTGAAGCATGTTTTGCTTTAATTACAGCATTCATCTTCTTGGGTACACACCTGCCATCAATTAAAGAGACTCTGATTAACCCCAAATAAAGTTCAACTGTCCTAGTAAGATTTTCTTGACATTTACTTAGTTGCCTGCTACAACAAAAGCCATGGTTCGCAGAGAGCTTACAAAGCATCAAAGGGATCTCATTGTTGAAAGGTATCAGTCAGAAGAAGGGTACAAAAAACTCCATAGCATTGGATATACCATGGAACACAGTGAAGACATTCATCAAAAAGTGGAGAAAATGTGGGACAACAGTGACATTGCAAAGAATTGGACGTCCCTCCAAAATTGTTGAAAAGACAAGAAAAAACTGGTTAGGGAGGCTGCCAAGACATCTAAAGCAGCACTGAAGGAGCTGCAGGAATTTTTGGCAAGATGGAAGCCTTTTCTTACACAGAAAAACATCCAGGCCCAGCTAAAATTTGCAAAACAATAAATCAAGTCTCCCAAAACCATGTGGGAAAATGTGTTATGGTCTGATGAGACCAATGTTGAACTTTCTGGCCACAATTCCAAAAGGTATGTGTGGTGCAAAAACAGCACTTCGCATCACCAAAAGAACACCATCCCCATGACGAAGCATGGTGGTGGCAATAGCAGAAAAGTTTTGGAAAGGCCCCAACTAGAGCCCAGCCCTAAATTCAATAAAAAATCTGTGGGGTGACCTGAAGAGGGCTGTGCACAAGAGATGCCTTTGCAATCTGACAGATTTGGAGCACTTTTGCAAGGAAGAGTGGGCAAATATTGCCAAGTCAAGAAGTGCCATGCTGATAGACACCTACCCAAGAAGACCGAATGATGTAATTAAATCAAAAGGTGCTTCAACAAAATATTAGTTTAAGGGTGTGCACACGTATGCAACCAGCTTATTGTACATTTTTTATTTTTTATATTTTTCCCCTAACAGTTTTGTTTTTCAATTCAAATGTACAGGCTATAGGTCACATTAAAGATGGGAAATGTTTTGAAATGATTTATTGTGGTCTCATTTTTTATATCACAAAAAACTGGCATTTAAACAGGGGTGTGTGCACTTTTTATATCCACTGTAACTAAAGAACTTCTTGTGGTTATCCTTAGTTAGGGAACTTAATTTGGATTTGTAGTTAGCTTTGGAGGACTTCACTAGGAGTCTTACTTGCTTGTTTAAGTTGAGGATGGAGTGTTTCTATTTTTGAGACGATTCCTTCCTACTCTTAGACAGCAATTTCTTTCTCCTATTGTATAGGCAGTTGTCCACCAGGCAGTTTGTTTTTCCTTGAAGATATTGCATTGGTTCTATCAGGTATGGCAGAGCCAATATAATTGTACAGGTGCTCGTATAAAGAATTGGTGTATAACTCAACATAGTAACATAGGTGTCTGTTCCGTCAGTGTAGGGGGGCGGCTCTGAAGCTATTTATGCTGTCATGTAAGAGGTTGTAATTGGCCTTGGAGAAGTTTTTTAGTCTAGTTGTTGCTAAGGGGGGTGTCTTGTGTTATAGTTACTTCTAGAGTGACTGATTTGTGGTCAGATTCCATTGGGAATGGCCACACACTGGGGGTGGGACAGCAGTCCCCCATGTTGGTGAGTGCCAAATCCAGGATGATTGAGCCCCTTGTGGGTGTGTCAACCATGTGCTCTAGGGCAGTGTGGTTAATGAAGTCCAAGAACCTTTGGACAATTGAGTTAGAAAACATATAATTTACCCACTCAATGGTTGGGTAATTAATGTCACCCAAAACCAGGGTGTTTGGTTGTATTTTGATTGACTCAAGTAGATCCAGGTAAGCTGAGTGGATGTCCTGATTCATGGAAGGGGTGCTATAGCTGGCAATGACCTGAAGAGGGGTCTTACCTACAGACAATTTCATCTGAAGTAATTCAAGGGAATCATGCTGTTTAAGTAATCTAGAGTTGTATTTATCTTTAATGAATATTGATAACCACCTCCTTTAGTTCTCATGTCTTCAGTTTGTGGTCTGAACATGTTGAAGGAAATGTAATCTGTTATAGCTGGGGTGCGTCATGATCCTCAAAATTTACAAAAGCAATTTAAACCCTCCTTTCAGCCCTATTATATCCACTAAGTGTATGAAAATGGAACCTTCAGCCATGCAATGGATGCTGTTTTAAACAAAGTACTTCTGTCGACTTCTTTTCATATGAGAAGAAGTAAATGGCTGATACAGCAAGGGAACCAGCAGCAAAACTACCAACAAGGTCATGTACAAAACAATCCGGGTCCTACCAACAAGGCCATATACAAAACAATCCGGGTACTACCAACAAGGCCATATACAAAACAATCCGGGTCCTACCAACAAGGCCATATACAAAACAATCCGGGTCCTACCAACAAGGTCATGTACAAAACAATCCGGGTCCTACCAACAAGGCCATATACAAAACAATCCGGGTCCTACCAACAAGGCCATATACAAAACAATCCGGGTCCTACCAACAAGGCCATATACAAAACAATCCGGGTCCTACCAACAAGGCCATATACAAAACAATCCGGGTCCTACCAACAAGGTCATGTACAAAACAATCCGGGTCCTACCAACAAGGCCATATACAAAACAATCCGGGTCCTACCAACAAGGCCATATACAAAACAATCCGGGTCCTACCAACAAGGCCATATACAAAACAATCCGGGTCCTACCAACAAGGTCATGTACAAAACAATCCGGGTCCTACCAACAAGGCCATATACAAAACAATCTGGGTCCTACCAACAAGGCCATATACAAAACAATCTGGGTCCTACCAACAAGGCCATATACAAAACAATCCGGGTCCTACCAACAAGGCCATATACAAAACAATCCGGGTCCTACCAACAAGTCCAGGTACAAAATAATCCGGGTGCTTCCACTTCAAATTTTCACAGACCAAACCAACAAATGTAAAGGAATAGTCAGAAGAAGAATGGGAAATGGAGGTAACTGACAGTAGACAGGACAACTTGAATTGTAATGTGGCAATTGTTTTTAACCTGATAATGATTTCTTTGTGTACAATTATTCTTCTTTTTCCATTTCTGTGGAATTGGTGAATGTATTATCACAGGGTTTGACTTTTGCTCCTTCTAACAAAATGGACATTGCTAAACTTATTTTGGAACTTAAAATGTTTGTTCGTAAATTGAACTTGAAGGTGTTGCTAAGGGAAAGTAATCCTGACACTAGGCAGTTTATTATCCCCAGTATGTTTAACCCCCCTTTACATCAATTGTTATACACATTTGAACAATTTTGCAAATTAGATTTTAGAATGATGTGTGATAATTTTGACAGGTATCCTACTAAAAGAAGAGGTAGAAGTAATTTAACTGAGGACCAGTCGGAATTATTAAACATGTTGAGAACAGCCCCGGTTCGTATCATGAAGCCAGATAATGGTGAAGGACTGGTACTCATGGACATTATTGACTATGATAAACAAATGGAAAGCATACTTAGTACTGATTCATATGTGGAGGCTTCTCTGAACCAGATGAATATAGCCAATGAGCGAATAAAAATCTACCTAAATGACATGTTTAAAGAAGGTAGAATAGACGCAAGTATGTACAATTACATGCAAATATTAAAACTTATAACACCAACAATATTCGGAGTACCCAAAATCCATAAAGATGTTTCAAATCCACCATTTAGATCTATTGTTGATGGTTGTAATTTGACAACATATGCATGTGCTAAAGTAATAGACGCTATTCTCAAGAAATATGTAAGTAGTGAGGCATGCATATGTAAAGACTCTTGGACTCTCTTGTGTAACATCGACCAATTAACATATAAGGAGAATTACAACATTCTTACAGTGGATGTGAAGGAATTATACACATCTATCTCACACCAATTGGGAATTGAATGGGTGAGTTATATGTTACGTAAAAAAAGCATCCCTATTGATGAGATATCCTTGGTAAAGAAATTGTTAGACATAGTATTATCCTACAACTACATTTATTTTAACGGGAGATAGTACGTGCAAACTAGGGGAGTCGCCATGAGATCATCATGCGGATCAGCGTTTGCAAATCTGATAATGTCTTACTGGGAGCATCAGTTCATTTTTGGGAATGAGGAAGTCATGAGAAAAATTGCTTTTTTATACAACCCTCCAGGCCTCAATGATATGTGTTCTATTATGTCATTATTAAAACTGAGAAATATATTGCGATGAAGGTCAAAGATATGAAATGTGATTATGAAATATCATTTAATGAAAATTTATGTGGTATTATGTATTTAAAAGGTTATTAAATATTTATTGAATTTTAATTACTAAGGGTAGTGGTAGGGTATATACAGTAGAATATGAATTATGTAAACATTTTATAAAATTTTATATGAATTAAAGTTTTTTAATAATTTTTTATACATTTTATATAATATAATAATTAATATTTATATTATATAGTATTTTATATGAAGAATGTGGTCTTATATGATGTGATGCACATGTTATGTATATGTAATAGGTTCATAGGTTCATATGTAGGTACTAGGCTATCAGCCCTAGGGCCTATACATGCCCAGCCAAAAAGGTACCCTGGCTTTTGCCACCCAAGAAAATTATTTTCCTGTGCCACTGTCGAGCAGAGCCACAGAGGTGATCCCCGGGGTGAATTTCCTATTTCTCATCCAATCATCAGTATTTTTCTTGAAGAGTGCTAATGAGGAGCTTTGTTTGATATAGATAGGTAGTTTATTCCAGAGTATGGGAAGTCTCTGGGACAGGAATCTATCCCTCTGGCATGTTCTGTTTATTGTGGTGACAAGGTTTAGGTGCCTAGAGTGTGTAGCTGGAGGGATTGGGATTTCTTTAAGTGGAGCATGTCCAACAGCTCTGGGTTTGACATAGCTTTGTAAGTTAGGCAGGGATCACCTCTGAGTAGGCGATATGTGACCGAGTAAAGCTGGAGTTTTTTGAGATGGTCTGCGTCGGGCATCTGTTTGAGGCCAGTAATTCTCTTTGTGAGGTATTTCTGCGGCCTTTCCAGTTGTTGTAGATGTCTTGTGAGGTACATACCAAAAGGGGCGTTGTACTCTATAATGGGTCTAATGAGTGATGTGTAGAGGGGAACAATGACCTCTTTTTTTCTGGATGAGAAACCTTTTGTGATGAGGTGTGCCATGTAGAAGGATTTCCTGACTACTGTGGCGATGTCATTATTAAAGGAGAGACTACTGTCCACCTGTGTCCCAAGGTCTCTTATCACACTTTCGGTGTTAAGTATATTACTGCCTATGTTGTAGTTCATGGGTACAGAGTTTTTACCAAAGGGGATGACAATGCACTTTTTGGCATTGAGCTTGAGGCCATGGCTTTGACACCAGGCATCTGTCTCAGTGAGGCCCTTTTGTACGATGTCCACATTGTTAGGAGTTTTGATTATGGCTCCTAGTTTGCAGTCATCTGTGAACTTTGTTAGCCAAATACCTTCTGTGTTAGCCTGTACTTCAGAGAAGTAGATACTAAACAGGAGATGACCCAGGACTGAACCCATGTGGTACTCCACTTGTCACTGGTTTGAAGTCGGATTTGGAGTCTGCTACTTTCACAGTGTGGGTTCTGTCAGTGAGCCAGTTGGCAATTCATCTTGTGACATAGGGATTTATACCTAGTTTAGTGAGTTTATCTATAATTCCAGAGTGGGGGATGGTGTTGAAAGCCTTGGCAAGATCTAGATAGGCTGTGTGGACCACCTTACCCTTGTCTATGGCTTTGGTGACTGCTTCAAAGAAGTCTATAAGGTTTAGGAGACATGATCTGCCCTTTTACAAACCCGAACTGAGTGGGATCCAGAGTTTGGAGATTACCAATGCCTTTGTTTATAAGTTCCATGATGATACGTTCCATGGCCTTGCATACCAGGCTTGTCAGGCTAATGGGGCGTTAGTTCCCGGGGTCCATGGTGGCTCCTCCCTTGTGGAGTAAGATAACCGTTACTATGTGCCATTCAGCTGGCACAAAGCCTGAGGTGAGGCTATGATCTCCCTTTTACAAACCCGAACTGGGTGGGATCTAGAGTTTGGAGATTACCAATGCCTTTGTTTATAAGTTCCATGATGATACATTCCATGGCCTTACAGACCAGGCTCGTCAGGCTAATGGGGGGGTAGTTCCCGGGGTCCGTGGTGGCCCCCCTTGTGGAGTAAGTTAACCATTGCTGTGTGCCATTCAGCAGGCACAAAGCCTGAGGTGAGGCTATAATTGAACATGGTACTTAGATGAGGTGCCAGTTCGTTCTGTAGTTCATGTAGAACACAGCCTGGGATGTTGTCTGGTCCCATGGATGCTATGTTCTTGGCTTTGGAGAGTGTGGTTTTTACCTGTGCAGCCATGATTACAGGAACTTTGCATTCTTCCAGTATAGAGATGGGCTCTTTAGGGGGTGAGAGTGGGGGTAAAGTTAGCACTGAACCTATCTGCCAGGATGTTGGCAATATCAGTTGGGTCTGTATATTTAGTGCCATTGTGCTGTAACTCAGAGCAGATCTGAGTGCTGCCATTGCGATTCTTGACATAGCTATAGAATGCTTTGTGGTTGTCTTTTGAATCAGTAGTGATTTTGTTTTCATAACTAGCTTTGGAGGATTTTATCAGGGATCGCAGCTTCTTACTGAGGCTGACCAGGGAGCTCCTCCACTCATGGGATTTTACTCTCTTTGGCAAGAGTTTCTTCCTTCTGCTGTACAGTTTGTTTATGGCAGGGGACCCCCAGATTGGCTTCCTTTTTTTGGAGGATAGCGTCTTGGTTCTGTTTGGGATAGCATGATCCATGCACTCATGTAATTGCTTATAAAGTGCAATTGTGTAGGATTCAGTAGTCGTAACTGTATTGTCCATCTGCATGGGTGTCTTGAAGTTCACCACTTCTGTCTTAAGAAGCATGAAGTTGGCTTTGGAGAAAATTTTTGCTATGGATTCCTTAATGGGGGGTGGAGACAGGACGTGGATATCTAGGGTAATTAGCTTATGGTCGGATCGGACCAATGAAGCGTTGACTTCATGTGTGGAACACCGGTCACTCATATTGGTAATGACTAGATCTAGGATATTGTTGCCCCTGGTGGGGGTTTGGATAAGTTGATCCAGGGCATTGGATTTTATGAATTCCAGAAAGTGTTGAGTGAAGGAGTTGGTATATTAGTAGTTTTCCCAGTTAATGGTGGGGTAGTTGAAATCGCCCATTATTAGGATGTTTGGTTGAACCCTAATATTTTCCAGTACATCAAGAAAAGAGGAGTGGGAATCCTGGGGCATGGTGGGTGATCTGTAGCAAGCTACAATTTGTATTGCAGTTTTGCCCAGAGTTAGTTGCACTTGGATAACCTTGGATGCATTATGCTGAGCAACTAGCCTGGAGGTGTGGATATCCTTAATGAATATGGACACACCTCCGCCTTTGGTGTTCCGGTCCAAGTTACATGGCCGAAAAGTGTGGTATAAGTTATAACCTGGTAGTGTAGGGGTGCTCTCTTGAGCCCTGAACCAGGTCTCAGTCACGGCACAGATATCAATGCTCTCCATTTTAAGGAGTGCCTCGAGTGAGTGCATTTTGAGATTTAGACTTCTAGCATTGAGTAGCATCACCCTCAGATTTTGCTTGCCTGTTCCTGTTACAGTGGTGAATTTGTCATTTGAACCTTGCCTAAAAAAGGCACTATAGGTGCGGCAAGAACCTTAGCCAGTATCTGGAATCCCACGGGTGACAGGTGCAGGCCATCTCTGGCAAAGCATAGTGGTCTGTCTACCATGTCATCCCAGGCAGACAGATACTGGATCCCTTTAGAATGGCACCAGAAGCTTAGCCATTTGTTGAAGTCAATCATTTTGTCCTTGCACTGCGGCATCATTCTGGGTGATGGCAGAATGCTACTCAGGGCTAGGGTTATACCTGCCTGGGCTACAAGATCGGAGAGCTCTTCCATGTCTCTTTTCATGTAGTCCAGGGAGGTACGTCTCAGGTCATTCACACCAACATGGACAATGACAGAGTCATATTTGTACTTGTTGTGGAGTGACCTGAGTGCGTGGGTTATATGGCGGATCCTGGCACCCGACAGGCAGCTGACAGCAACATTCTCCTTGTTTAGCCTGGTGAGTGGGACCTCAGTGTGCCTGACTATAGAGTCGCCTATGACTAGTGTGTTGGGTACATTGTTTTGCCTTATTGGCTGTGGTTGAGTGGCATACTGAGTCTGCGGGTATGTGTCATTTGGGTTGTGTTGGGGGGTGGAGGTTGCTTGCATTTCTGCTTTGCAGATCTCTGTTGCTTGAGCAGATTATTATTGAGAGCCTCCATGAATGTTTTTGTGTTTCTATGTGTGGATGTTGGTGGTGTAGATTTAGTGAGACTATGTGATGAGTGTGGTGTGGTGTAAGTGTTTACCTTCTCCTCTTGACTGTCAAGTTCAATCTTGATTGGAGAGAGCTTTACCTCCAGTTTGGCTAGATAAGTGCATCTCTCACAGGTTGTAGTGTTGGGTGGTAGGAGGAGAGGGTTGTCTGTGTACATGGGGCAATTTCTACATTGCCCCAAAATGCCCAGATTCATCAGATAGTTAGAAGAGAACACTGGGAGCTGACCCTTGGACATGCCTGAATAAAAAAAACTATTTTCCTCTAGGTAAGTGAGGAAAGTGAGTACAAGAGCTGTTTTTCTCTAAGCAAGTGAGGAAAGTAAGTAATTGTAAATTAATGATTATGTTGTTTGAATTGGTATTGGAGGGTTTGAATGAGCATGTGATGTAGACTTTGTTATATAAATGAATTACTTTTCTATGTGGTTTATCTAATGAAGTCCATTATATGGTATGAACGAAAGGTGCCTTATTAAATTTATTTTTATTTTCTACTGAGTTGTTCATTACATTGTTTTCCCGTTCTGAACTGCCGTGACATATCTTTAGTACACTCAGTTTGCATTTTGATTGACTCAAGTAGATCCAGGTAGGCTGAGTGGATGTCCTGTTTCATGGAAGGGGTGCTATAGCTGGCAATGACCTAAAGAGAGGTTTTACCTACAGACAATTTTATCTGAAGTAATTCAAGGGAATCATGCTGTTTAAGCAATCTAAAGGTGTATTTATCTTTAATGAATATTGATAACCACCTCCTTTAGTTCTCACATCTTCAGTTTGTGTTCTGAACATGTGGAAGGAAATGTAATCTGTTATAGCTGGCATGCTTCATGATCCTCAAAATTTACAAAAGCAATTTAAACCCTGCTTTCAGCCCTATTATATTCACTAAGTGTATGAAAATGGAACCTTCAGCCATGCAATGGATGCTGTTTTAAACAAAGTACTTCTGTCAACTTCTTTTCATATGAAGGATTGATATGACTTTTTGAGCAAAGTGTGATCTATGAGATTTGTTCACAAAGCTGGAGATGTGGTACTAATACTACAGAAATCTCTTTTTACTCAGCCATTCCCTAGCTAGAAAAAAGTGCACATATTCTTAACAGTTTTTGTGTCATACATGTTTTAGTGAGGCAGAAATTATTTCCTGACACGTTGATAGGTTTAGATTTATGCAACACCTTCTTCCTGGTTGATAACATCAGAGTAATGGTATTAGCACTCATTTCTATGTGTTTATTTTTCAGTGAGTGGTAAAAGACATAAGATTTACACGACTAGTTAGTCTTTTATGTGTAGCCTTTAGCAAACACAACAGCTTGTCTTATTTTAATGACAGGAATCCTAGAGAAATACATTCATTTTATAGTTATATAAAATGAGAATTGATATTCAATACAGAAATTAATCTTTGGTAATCAAGAGTTAAGAATTAGTCTACTAGGAGAATTAAATAACCACACAATGCTGCAAGTTGAAGATGTAAATCATTTTGTTGGGCTGCACTGTCAAGAGAAAGCTGAGTGATTGATTATTCACTGATTACGTTATTATTAATTTTAAAGATGTTTTGTTAGAAATGACTGCCCTTATTTTCTCCATAAAGAAGTGGAGGCTGAACAGGACCACTGCCAGCTTCAAAGCCATGCAGAAGTTTAGAAATAACTTAAAAAATGAATCAACATAAAATTACATAAGCTATTTGTCAAACTATGTGTAGAATGGTCTGACATTTACTTCTTTATATCTATTTATGAATAAATTATATGAATATGAAACAATATTTTTTGTAATGTGAACTTCAGTGAAAAAAGGATCATGTAAGACAAAATAGAAGCTTTAAAGAAAATCTCTTCTGTGCATTTTGCAGATGATATTAAATAATTTGGAATGGTGAGGAGCATAAAGTTAAGTCTTCCTGGATAAGTTTAATGCTGACTCTATATTTCTTCACTTTATAACAACATTCAGTACAGGCTGAATTGCTTTTTCTGGATGTGGAAGTCATTTGGAACAAGCAGAGCAAAGTATTTGTATCTGGTATGTCTTGTCGGTAGTAATGTTCATTATTACAGCAGTCATCCTCATTTTGTGAAGGAAAATGTAAAGGATTGCTAAAATGTATATCCCGATGACAATAATTTGATTTTGGTTTGAAGAAACTGTAAAGGTTATTGAGGAATGAAAGTGTACTACAGATTGCATGACAAATATATTCAATAAAATTAAAAGGAACATAGGCAGTAGAGTTTGTCAAAGTTTAACAGATAGTTAATGTAATCAGAGGCCGAAATGTCTGATTAGAATAAATTACCAACTTTGTGTATGTGTTTCCTCTTACTTATAATGCAGGCACTGTGGAAATTAGAACAAAATAGAACATAGTTGGAAAATGTTAATTTGTTATACCAAAGCTAGCATCAATTTTAAGTGCATGTTGTAACAAGGTCATAGTGGCGTGCTCACCAGAAATAGCCCCCCCACCAAAGATTTTATTGTAGTTTCAGAAAAAAGTGCAGTTACAAAAACAGTGGGCCGGCACTGATTTAAATTCAGGTAGCATATCCAATGGGGCTGCTAAAACATTTTCTTGCAATTTAGACATAGCAGTATACATGGCTAAATGTAATGTTTTTGACAGTTACCACCACGATGAGGAAGCTGTCAACACAGATCTATGAACTTTAATTGCCCAACAAATACAGTCAGTAACACACTTTATAAGTATCAGTGGTTTGTATGAATTTTAAGAATTTCTTGTTCTTGTTCCCGTTTTTCATAGTTTCATAGTTTCATAATTTAGTACTAGGGTATCTGCCCTGGGGCATTTATAAGCCTAGCCATAGTGATGTGGCTTTTGCACCCCATGTAATGGTACAAAAGTGTACAGAATAGATTTAGAATACTGTGCCTCTGTCTAGTAGTGACACAGTGAAGACCCCCTTACATAATAGAATTAGTTTACTGTGCCTCTGTCTAGTAGTGACACAGAGATGACCCCTGGGGTAAACCTACGATCTCCCATCCACTCGTCAAGATTTCTCTTGAAGAGAGTCAGTGAGGGGCTCCGCCTAACATGAACTGGGATTCTGCTCCAAAGTATGGGAAGCCTCTGAGTTATGAATCTGTCCCATGTCCTATTCATATTTGTGCTGAGGTTTAAATCTTTAGCTCTCGTGGTTCTGATGGATTTGGATTTTTTGAGGTGGAGCATGTCCATCAATTCCTGATTGGACATGGCCTTGTATGTCAGGCACTGATCACCTCTGAGTAGGCGGTATGCTACTGAATAGAGCTGGAGTTTCTTTAGTCTGGCAGCATATGACATATGTTGGAGGCCCTTGATCCTCTTGGTGAGGTACTTTTAGGGTCTCTCCAGCTGTTGCAAGTGCCAGGTGAGGTACATACCAAATGGGGCATTGTACTCAATCATGGGCCTGATAAGGGAGGAGTACAGGGGTACAATGACCTCCTTTGATCTGGATGTGAATCCCTTCATGATAAGGTGGGCAAGGTAGAAAGTCTTTCTAACCACTCTGGCAATGTGGGTGTCAAATGAGAGGTCACTATCGACTTGGGTCCCCAGGTCTTTGATTACTTTTTCTGTACTCAGTGGGTTACTGTCTATGTAATAATTTGTGGGTACTTTGTTTTTCCCAAAGGGGATGACTATACATTTTTTGGCATTTAGTTTAAGGCCATGACTCCGGCACCAGTTGTCCATTTCAGTGAGGCCTTTCTGTAGGATGTATGTGTCAGCTGGTGTATCGACTATGGCACCTAGTTTGCAGTCATCTGCGAACTTTGTCAGCCACAACCCTCCCATGTTTGCTTTCACATCTGAGAAATAAATGCCGAACAAGAGGGGTCCCAGGACAGAGCCCTGTGGGACACCACTTGTGACTGGCTTTGAGTCTGACATGGCTCCAGCGATTTTGACTTTATGGGTTCTATCCTTTAGCCAGTTTGCAACCCATCTTGTGACATATGGATTTACATTTAAGCTGTTGAGCTTATCTATGATGCCTGAGTGGGGTATTGTGTTGAAAGCCTTAGCCAAGTCCAGGTAGGCTGTATGGACTGCTTTGCCCTCATCAATGGCTCTAGTGACTGTTTTGAAAAAGTCAACCAGGTTCAAAAGGCAGGATCTGCCTTTTACAAAGCCGAACTGGGTGGGATCAAGTGTCTGTAGGTCCCCAATGTCTCTGTTTATGAGTTCCATAATGATTCTTTCCATAGCTTTGCAGACCAGGCTGGTTAAGCTTATGGGGTGGTAGTTACCAGGGTCTGTAGAGGTGCCTCCTTTGTGGAGTGGGACCACTGTTGCTGTACGCCAGTGTTCAGGTACATATCCTGTAGTAAGGCTAAGGTTAAATAGCATTTTTATGTGCGGGTTTAGCTCCTCTTGGAGTTCACATAGCACGCAATCCGGGATACCGTCAGGTCCCACTGATGCTGTGTTTTTAGCTTTGCTGAGGGCGGTTCTCACCTGAACATCTGAGATGACAGGGAGGTTACATTCAGCTGGGATAAGTATTTCCTCTTTTGGGGGTGAGGGAGGGGAGAAATTTGCACTGAACCTGTCTGCCAGAATGTTGGCAATATCTCTGGGTTCAGTGTATTTTTTGTCATTGTGAACTAACTCTGAGCATATCTGAGGGTTTCCGCCCAGGTTTCTAACATAGCAGAAGAAGGCCTTGTGGTTATCTTTAGTGTCCATAGCGGTTTTTCTCTCAAAGTTGGCCTTGGATGTTTTTATGAGAGAACGTAGCTTTCTACTAGTGCTGATCAGAGATGCCTTCTCTTTATGGGATTTTGCTCTGACGTGCAGTAGCTTCCTTCTTTTGTTATACAATTTGTTTATGGCTGGGGTGCACCAGACAGGATGCCTTCCCTTGGTGGAGAGGGTCTTGGTTTTATTTGGGATTGCATGATCCATGCATTCTTGGAGATGTCTGTAGAAAGCATTTGTGAAGGATTCAGCATTGTGGGATGTGGTTTCCACTGGCCCAATGGGCTTAAAGGATACCATCTCAGTTTTAAGAAGTGTAAAGTCGGCTGTTGAGAAGTTTTTCACTGTAGTCTTTTGTGTTGGGGGTGGAGGTGGGATATGTATATCCAGGGTGATTAGTTTGTGGTCAGATCTCACTAGTGAGGGGTATACTTCCGGTGTGGAGCACTTTGTCCCCATGTTTGTGATGATCAGGTCTAGTGTATTATCTCCCCTTGTGGGAGAGGTGACTAGCTGTACCACTGCATTTGAATTTATGAATTCTAGGAACCTTTGGGCTAGGGTGTTAGGGCTAGAATAATGCAACCAGTTTATGTTGGGGTAGTTGAAGTCTCCCAATATGATGGTGTTTGGTGAGACATTCATATCCTCCAATGTCTTCAGAAAGGCTGAATGGGGTTCCTGAGATTGGGAGGGTGGTCTGTAACATGCTACCAGTTGTATAGCAGTTTTGTCTACGGTTAGTTGCACCTGGATGGTCTCTGATGCTTCATGTTTTGCCACTAACCTGGAGGTGTGGGTGTCCTTGATGAATATGGACTCTCCCCCTGCCTTTTTGGTTTGTCATGAGTTTTGGGGCCGAAAAGCATGGTATGAGGTATAGCCTGGTAGTGCTGGGGTGCTCTCAGGAGCCTTGAACCAGGTTTCAGTGACTGCACAGACATCGATGTTCTCCATACTGAGGAGTGCTTTGAGAGCCTGCATCTTGAGATTTAGACTTCTGGCGTTGAGCAGCATTACCCTTAATTTTTTCCATTTTTGTTTTCTAAGGAGGTGGGTTTGTCTTTTGAGCCTTGCCTAAAAAAGGCACTATGGGGGTGGCAAGAGCCTTAGCCAATATCCGGAAGCCCAGTGGTGACAGATGCAAGCTGTCCCTTGCGAAGCAGTGTGGCTTGTCCAGTATGTCATCCCAAGCAGACAGACATCAGTAATTGAGCCAATTATTAAAGCTGATCATCTTGTCTTTGTATTGTGGCATCATTCTTGGTGAGGGCAAGATGCTGCTCAGGATCAGGGTCATACCAGCCTGGGCTACATAATCAGAGAGCTCCTCTATGTCTCTTTTCATGTAGTCCAGGGAGGTACATCTCAGGTCATTCACACCGGCATGGACAATGACGGAGTCATATTTGTACTTGCTTTGGAGTGACCTGAGTGCGTGTGTTATGTGGCAGATCCTAGCTCCCGATAGGCAGCTCACCATTACCCTCTCCTTGTTCAGCCTGGTAAGCGGAACATCAGTGTGTCTGACTATAGAGTCACCTATTACTAGTGTATCAGGCATAGTGTTTGGCCTTAAGGGCTGTGATTGTTTGACACACTGATTTATTGAAGTATGTGTTGCATGTGTTGTGTTTTGAGGTGGTGGATTTTTGGGTGTCTGCTTTGGGAGCCTCTGTTGTTTTGGTAAGTTTTTTGTTAGAGCCTCCGAATATGTCTTTGTGTTATTATGTGTTTGGTTTGCAGTTGTGGTAGGTCTACGTGGGACTGGGTTTGCTGTGTGTATGGTTACCTTCTCCTCCTGTCTGGTCTTGCCAGTCCTGAGTTGAGAGAGTTCAGCCTCCAGTTTGGCTATATAGTTGCATCTCTCACATGTATTTGTGTTTGTTGGGAGGAGGAGAGGGTTGTCTGTGTATATGAGACAATTGTAGCATTGTCTCAAGATTCCCAAATTAACCAGCTGAACCGGAGAGGATGCTAGTGATCTACCACTCGACATGCTAGAATATTATAAGGGAGTGCTGTGCCTTTAAGGGAAGTGGGTACTCACAGGGGTGGTAGGTGGATGTAGTGCTTTCTTTAGTTTGAGAGTGCTTACTTAGAAGGGAGGTTTTGAGAACAAGTGCTAGGCTTATAATAAAGCGAGTAGTCTGATTATTATAAGAGTAGAGCTTTCTTAAGGGAAAATTTGAAGAGCAGACTTGGCGGATTGAGAGTGCTTATTTAGAAGAGAAGTTTTGAGAACAAGTGCTAGGCTTATAATAAAGCGAGTAGTCTGATTATTATAAGAGTAGAGCTTTCTTAAGGGGAAAATTTGAACAGCAGACTTGGCGGATCCAGAAAAAGTTTAACCTTGTTTAACCAGTGCTGCGCTATACGCACAATCGCGCAAAGCCGCGCAAATGCGGATTTTAAACAGGGAACTTTAAAAAGAGCTAGAAATGGTCCAAAACAACCAATTACTAGAAGCTCTTGCGCTAAGGTCACTCCTTCAGGGACAGATAGGCTGCTCAAGGCTCTCCACTCCCACTGGTGAGCAAAGAAACTTCCTTCTATCCAAGTAAGGCAATGGACAACACATGAACTACACCACAGCCCAGAATACAGCAAAGCCTGTATACTGGTCTAAACTAGTCGAGGAGAGGCGGGAAAACAAGGATTTTTTTTTGTTTTTTTTTTGTTTTTGAGATAGAAAGCACACAGAAATGCAGTAAACAGTAATAAATCAGTTACACAGGCTAACACACTTTAGTGGCAGTCTCAACAGTTAAATTTAACAAACAAACAAACAAACTTTCGACCAATTTTCGACCAAATGTAACTTTAAGTGCAGATAATATATAATGCAACAAACAGCTAAAAAAACAGTTTAAGCTTGTTTAAAGTAAGCAAGAGAAGGTATTTTAGGTAAAAAACAGAAAAAAATACTTAAATCAGGAAAGTAGTCGCTTTTCTCAGTTCTCTGCTGCTAGGACCACTCTGCAGGACCACGAGGAGCTGTTTCTGAGTAGTATAGCCAGAAAAAATGCTCAGAGATGGATTTTAAACAGGGAACTTCAAAAGAGCTAGAAATGGTCCAAAACAACCAATTACTACAAGCTCTTGTGCTGAGGTCACTCCTTCAGGGACAGATAGGCTGCTCAAGGCTCCCCACTCCCACTGGTGAGCAAAGAAACTTCCTTCTATCCAAGTAAGGCAATGGACAACACAGGAACTACACCACAGCCCAGAATACAGCAAAGCCTGTATACTGGTCTAAACTAGTCGAGGAGAGGCGGGAAAACAAGGATATTTTTTTTTTTTTTTTTTTTTGTTTTTGAGATAGAAAGCACACAGAAATGCAGTAAACAGTAATAAATCAGTTACACAGGCTAGCACACTTTAGTGGGCAGCCTCAACAGTTAAATTTAACAAACAGACAAACAAACTTTCGTCCAATTTTTGACCAAATGTAGCGTTAAGTGCAGATAATATATAATGCAACAAACAGCTAAAAAAACAGTTTAAGCTTGTTTAAAGTAAGCAAGAGAAGGTATTTTAGGTAAAAAACAGCAAAAAATACTTAAATCAGGAAAGTAGTCACTTTTCTCAGTTCTCTGCTGCTAGGACCACTCTGCAGGACCACGAGGAGTTGTTGAGGAAGTTGAAGCTGGGTCTTAGGGATGTGACTTTCATGAAGTGAGAAAAAGGAATTAGCATAACAGTTCAGCTCAGTGATTATAAATCCCATCAACTCAGTGTTTATTTAAGAATAAAAAATCAGGCCAATAAAATAAATCAAATGTTTTCATGCGTTGTTTTCATGCATTTTGCATTTTGTTTTTATGTATTATCATATTTGCATGCAGGTTGTTAATACATAACAATTTTGAGTGTATTCTACTTTTGAAATACATTGCACTGCATTTCTGATTGGTTAGCACTGAGCATGTGATTATTTTATTTTCAGAGTAAATAATTTATGTGTGAGTTGCACATTCTTTTCATTCTGAAGAATCCTATGTAATGTCAATAGATAAATGTAATTGACCATTTTAATAAAATTGTCTCCCCTGGTCTGCTTCAGTTTTTAGTGTAACGCTACAGTCAAAATAGTAATATTTCAATATGATTATAGGTTAATAGGTTCATAGATACTATGTTATTGATTTGTGAGGATCTTAAGCCTAGCCTTGCATTCCCTGGGTAGTTTTAGCTCTTATATTTTGCATACAGATAATACAGAGGTGGATAGAACAAGTATATATTGGGACATTTACATGCTGCCTCTATCCATGAGGGACAAGGTTGTGAAATTGGAGATGAGTTTGCAATTTTACATCAGTCATAGGCTCATAGGTGTGTACTAGGCTAATGGCCCTTGAGCCTTTACAAGAACAGCCCATAGGATTACCCTGGCATTGCTCCACCCAACCTTAGTTCCCAGCGCCTCTGTCAAGTAAAGCCACTGGAGTGATCCCTGGGATGAATTTTATATTTCCCATCCACTCATCAAGATTTCTCTTGAAGAGGGCCAGTGAGGCACTTCACTTGACATGTATGGGAAGTCTGTTCCATAGCATAGGCAGTCTCTGGGTTATGAACCTATCGCTCCAGCTTGTTCTGTTGATTGTGATAATGAGTGTGAGGTCTCTGGAGCGTGTAGTGGGGAGGGATTGGGATTTCTTTAGATATAGCATTTCTAACAGAGCTGGGTCAGACATGGCTTTGTAAGTTAAGCAGAGATCGCCTCTAAGTAGGCGATATGAGACAGAGAATAGTTGGAGTTTTTGAGTCTGTCCCTATAGGACAAGTGTTTAAGGCGTACAATCCTCTTTGTGAGGTATTGTTGTGGCCTCTCCGGTTGTTGTAGGTTTCTAGTAAGGTACATGCCAAATGGGGCATTGTACTCGATGATTGGCCTAATGAGGGAAGAGTAGAGGGAAACAATGACTTCTTTCTTCCTGGAATCAAAACCCTTAGTAATGAGATGTGCCATATAGAAGGACTTTCTGATCATAGTGGCAATGTGGTGGTCAAAAGCGAGGTTGTGCTCCCAAATCTCTTATGACGCCTTCTGTGTTCAGTGGACTACCATCGATGTGGTAATTCATGGGAACTGGGTTTTTCCCAAAGGGGATGATGACACATTTTTTGGCATTGAGCTTAAGGTAATGGTTCTGTCACCAGTCAATGGTCTCAGTGAGGCCTTTCTGTAGGATGTCAACATCACCTGGGGGGTTAATTATGGCTCCCAACTTGCAATCATCTGTGAACTTTGTCAGCCAGAGTCTCTTCGTGTTAGCCTGGACTTCAGAGAAGTAAATACCAAACAGGAGAGGACCCAGGACCAAACCCTGTGGGACTTCACTCATGACTGGTTGACAGTCTGACTTGGAGGCAGCTACTTTCACACTGTGGGTTCTATCTGTGAGCCAGTCTGCAACCCACGTAGTGATATAGAGGTTGATGCCTAGCTTAGTGAATTTTTCTATGATTCCTGAGTGGGGAATAGTATCAAAGGCCTTGGCCAGATCAAGGTAGGCTGTATGAATAACCCTGTGACTGACTCAAAGAAGTCGACCAGGTTGAGCAGGCATGATCTACCCTTCACAAAACCAGACTGTGTGGGATCCAGAGTTTGGAGGTTCCCTATATCTTTGTTTATTAGGTCCATGATCATGTGTTCCATAGCTTTGCATATCAAACTTGTCAGGCTAATGGGGCAATAGCTCCAAGGGTCTGTAGTCACTCCTCCTTTGTGGAGAGGGATGACTATAGCAGTGTGCCATTCGATAGGGACAAAGCCTGAGGTGTGGCTGTAATTGAACAGGGCATACAGGTGAGGTGCTAGTTCACTCTGTAGTGCATGTAGAACACAGCCAGGGATATTGTCAGATCCCATAGAAGCTGTATTCTTGGCCTTGTACAGTGCTGTTTTAACCTGTGCAGCAGTAATACTGGATGCCTGGCAATCTACTGGTATTGTGATTGGTCCTTTGGTGGGGGAGAGAGGGGAAAAGTTGGCACTGAATCTGTTGGCCAGTATATTGGCAATATCTGTTGGCTCTGTATAGGAGGTGCCATTGTGCAACAGCTCTGAGCAAATCTGGGTATTGCCGTGGAGATTCTTTACATAACTAAAGAAGGCCTTGTGTTTGTCTTTACTATCTGTTGCAATTCTGTTTTCATAGCTAGCTTTAGAGGATTTGATGAGGGATCTCAACTTTGTTTGAGACTGATAAGGGAGTTTTTCCAATCTTGGGACTTCACCTTATTTCTCCTCAGTTTCCTCCTTCTGTTGTAGAGTTTGTTTATGGCAGGGGACCATCAGATTGGCTTCCTTTTTTTGGAGGAGCGCGTCTTTGTTCTATTGGGTATAGTGAGATCCATGCATTTGTGTATGTGTTCGTACAGTGCATTAGTGTAGGATTTGGCAATCATGCAGGTGTTCTCCAATTGCATGGGTGCTGTGCAGTTAGCCACCTCTGTTTTTAGAAGCCCAAAGTTAGCTTTGGAGAAGTTTTTCATGATGGTTACCTTTGTGGGGGGCAGGGGGGAGGAATGTGGATTTCCACAGAGATTAGTTTGTGGTCAGATCTAACCAGGGAGGAGTTGACTATTGGTACAGAGCAGCAATCACCCATGTTAGCAATGACCCGGTCAAGGATGTTGCTACCTCTAGTAGGAGTATGAATGAGCTGGTCCAGGACATTGGAATTAATGAATTCCAGGAAACGTTGGGCAAGTGTATTGGTACATGAGTAGTTTTCCCCATTAATGGAGGGCTAGTTGAAGTCGCCCAGTATGAGAGTTTTAGGTAGGACCCTAATATTCTTCATGGTGCTTAGGAAAGTGGATTGTGCATCTTGGGTCATGGTTGGGGACCTATAGCAGACTATGACCTGAATTGCTGTCTTACCCAATGTTAGCTGCACTTGAAGTATCTCTGATGCATCATGTTGGGCTAATACTAGTCTGGAGGTGTGTGCATCCTTTATGAATATGGAAACACCACCGCCTTTGGAGCTAAGATCCAAGTTCTGGGGCTGAAAGGTATGGAATGAGTTATAGCCTGGTAGTGCAGGGGTGCTATCTGCTGCCTTGAAACAGGTCTCTGTTACAGCACGGATGTCGATGTTCTCCATTTTAAGAAGTGCTTAGAGCGAGGGCATTTTGAGATTTAGACTTCTAGCATTGAGCAGCATGACCCTCAGATGGCATTTGTTTGTGGCTGTTATGGTGGTAATTTGGTCTTTGGAACACCGCCTAAAAAAGGCACTATTGGGGTGGCAAAAGCCTTGACCAGTATTCAGAAGCCCAGGGGTGACAGATGCAGGCCATCTCTGGCAAAGCATCTAGGTCTGTCAATCATGTCATCCCAGGCAGACATATACTGGATCCCCTTAGAATGACACCAGAAGCTTAGCCAATTGTTGAAATCAATCATTTTCTGCTTGTACTGTGGTAACATTTTGGGTAATGGTAGGAGGCTGCTCAGGGCTAGGGTCATACCCATCTGGGCTACATAATCTGACAGCTCCTCCATGTCTCTTTTCATGTAGTCCAGGGAGGTATGTCTCAGGTCATTCACAACCACATGTACAATGACAGAGTCATATTTGTACCTGTTGTTGAGGGACCTGATTGCACGTGTTATGTGGTGGATCCTGGCACCTGACAGGCAGCTAACTGTTACTTTCTCCTTATTCAACCTAGTGAGTGGGACATCAGTGTGCCTCACAATCAAGTCACCTATGAATAGTGTGTTGGGCATGCTGTTTTGTCTTAGGGGCTTTGGTTGAGTGGCACAGTGTTTAGGAGAGTTATGTGTCTCATGATTAGTGTTGTGTTGTGGTGGTTGAGTGCGTTTCTGCCTTGGAGGTTTCTGCTGTTTGTGTAGATTTCTATTGAGAGCCTCTGCGATGGTGGGTGTGTGGTTTGTGTTTTTATGTGAAGGCAGTGCTGGTGTGTGAACAGGAGGGTTATGTATTCCATGTGGTGTGGTGCAAGTGTTGACCTTCTCCTCTTGACCAGCCATTCCGGTCTTGGCTGCAGAGTGCGTGACTTCCAATTTGGATATATAAGTGCATCTCTTGCAAGTCTGAGTATTGTGAGATATGGGGAGGGTTGTCAGTGTACATGAGGCAGTTGCTAATAGAAGAAAGCACATGGAACTGATCTTTAGACATGCCGAGAGGGATGGGCATTAATAATAAGTACTGGAGCTGTTTCCTTGTAGAACGTTTAGTGCTGGCAGCACTGTTATGTGCTACAATATTTGCTACAAGACGAATGGTAAAGTGCTAGACTAATAAGCTAGGAAAAGTGCAGCAGAGCAGAGATCTAGCAGATCTAAGGGAAAATTGAAGATCACTGCTCAGAAGCTTACAAAAAGTCATGGATACAGCAAATCTGTATCTGGACTACACTAGTTCTAGGAAAGGAAGGAAATAGTTTTTTTTTTTTTTGTTTTTTTTTTTAGTAGAAAGTGAACAGACAGACGATAATGAGATAATTCAATATGCAGAAGCTAAAGGGGTGGGTTTTTGCTAAGTTCTCACTATTAACAGTAGAATGAGCTGATGTAATGTGACTGGGGGGGGGAGTGTTCATTATCAACTTTATACCAGAGATGGGCAACTCAAAGCCACCAAGGCAAAAAGCCCACCACAACAACTGGCAGGGGGGGGGGGGACAGTTGTACAGATTACAGAAAGACTAAATAAAAAGTGCAGACAATAAATGAGAATAAACTCTTTATCTTTTCTCAATATCACAGCTGGCAGTAGGTCAGTCTCTCTGCAGCAGCTTGAGCAATATGTATATTGAAATTATGTTTGAATAGAGTGAAAAAGGTACTTTGATTTATGTTGAAGAGAAGACCCTCTCAACATTGGTGTCCTCCACTAAAACATCATCTGTAGACTGGGACTCCAGCTGTCACTTCCCTCAGGCCTTCTTCCATTATCCTTTCTCTCACACCCTTTTAACAATTTCCCAACCACACTACCCTATCATATTTAAAAAAAAATGAATAAAATATCTATCCCCCGACATAACCGAGTGCACATTGTTTCCTACTTCTTCCAGCACAAACGTGCTTGCTGTTTTCCTTGTGTTCACCTCTTTGTTTGACTCCACTTATTCAATGTCTCTTATCTTTCCCTTTCTATTCTTTAGTGAAATAATTAGGTCATCTAGAAAAGGATACCTCTACATAAACATTATAAACTCCTTTTCTTTCAAAAAATAAATCAATTTTAAGCACTTCACAGTTCACAGCTTTCCTTAAATGTTTTAAGCAGGACTGCACTTAGCCATGCTTGCCGATAATATTCAAAAAATAAAATAAAAAAATAAAAAAATAAAATAAAAAAAAAAAAACATAAAAAAAATAAAATAAACCAATAACACAAAACTTCCAGCTTTAGTGAAGTAATTCACAACTTTGTAATGATGAACTTTACACAGTCTTCTCTTTTGTGAGAAGAGGGCTAGTTTTCAAAAAAGACCTTGTTTTTCTATATTCATCAAAAATGACTTTAGCTGGCCTAATTTGCATATCAGTGTAGCACAACTATTCACAGATAACCGTAAGTCATTTGCAAAAATCCAAATGAGTACCAGCCAATATTTTTAAATAGATTTTACCTTTGATAATTCAATCTTATTCATGTACTTTAAACAGTTATTTTTGTAAAGTGACATAAATTCAATTGCCATATTACTGTTAGTGAGATGAAGAACATGCTTTGATTTGTTAGAAAGTCACCATGTGGCCAGAGAGCTATTATCTGCTTTTATTGCATAATAAGTAATTGATTTTATTTATTTATTTATTTATTTTATTTTACATTTGTTTGCCGGGTTAGTCTGACTGTGCCAGTGGCCCCTTTTCAGCAGAGACCTGGAGGGAAAAGCCCCAAAAAAAGATAACAGAAAGAACAAATAAAAAATAGATAAACTTAAACAAAATAGTAATAAAAATAAACATTGTACAATAATGAAATCAAACCAAGTTATATATACAAATCAGTGTAAATACATATATATATATATATATATATATATATATATATATATATATATATATATATATATATATATATACATATATATATATATACATACACACACACATATATATATATATATATATATATATATACATATACACACACACACACACACACACACACACACACACACACACACACACACACACACGCATATACACACACACACACACACACACACACAGGAACCTAGTTTGGACAGAGTAAAGGTAAGATGTATAGCAGAACAGAGCAAAATGGAGACAAACTATCCAGGGTTAATACAGGAACAGAACCAGTTGCTAGCTAGATGCTCTTTAAGAAGCAGTTTGAATTTAGAGATGGATTGGGTACTCTGAATGAGTTGAGGAGTGCAGTTCCACATTTAGAGTATTACAGTAAGAAAATAATACTGTTAAGCAGGCAAGTGAATGAATAATAGCTTTATGATTCATCAAACATTTGCACTAGTAGTAAAGCAACACTAGGGGAATTATTTGTGTGCTAGTTAAATGAACTTAAGAACTGGACTTTTATGTAATAACCTGCGGCTATTGTACAAAAATGTTCAGACATTGTGAGAGTAAATGGCTGCTGTTACATTATGTTGTACAATAATAAAAATAAATCAATCATGGGAGAAGTTGTTCTTTGTAGTCTATTTAATATTGTATTTTTGTATTGTAATGCTTAAACATTGTTTATACAATAGTTTGTTATTTTAGGATGTTGCTATGAAAAGTAAAAATTATGTTATTTTAGGATGTTTCTGTGAAAATTAATTCAATTGAGTGGTTGCATTGTTTTTATTGTGATAAAGATGTAATTAGTGAATGATTGACAAATTAGATAGATAGCTATAGCTACAGCTATAGATATAGATATCATGCAGGTGTGTGTGTGTGTGTGTGTGTGTGTGTGTGTGTGTGTGTGTGTGTGTGTGTGTGTGTGTGTGTGTGTGTATTATTAAACGGCAGTGAATAATATTATTGGAGTTTAAAGAATGAAGTAGTACTGTGTTAGTAGTATAACTTAACAATAAATCCAAGAGCAGCAACTGCACAAAATCAGTAACTAAGAACTGGACTGCACAAGTCTGAGTTCTTGGTTAGACTACAGAATGTGAGTTCTTGGTAAGATTGCACAAGTCTGAGTTCTTAGTATAACTTGCCAGACTGAATTGTACAAAATATATCAGGACTGCATGTGTATAGAATAGTCAAGCTTTCCTTGACTGATTCTCTGTTATACTGTAGGATGCATTTGCAACATTATTTTGTTAAGATCACTGCCAAAAACCATGTAAATCTATAAAAGTTAATATTCCAGTTTTTATCAGAGGAAAATATTCATTAAAAGTATAATGTCAAAAAAAGTAAGGAGTACAGTAACTGAAAAAATGCGTTTATATCACTTATTGAAAGCCGAAAACATCGGACACCATTTAATCGAACCTAAATAATCTAAAGCACACAATATCGAACATTCAGAACAGCAAATTTTTTCCCAGGGAAAAAATTTGCTATTCTGAAACACATTCACACAACACAGGCACACCAAAAAAATAGCAATCCACACACTTACACTTAAAATCATACATATAACCCTACAATAAACTATACAAACACTACTATCTATCCACTTACCTTAACCCACCCTAACCCTAAGGTCCGTCACTATCGCACACTCACCTTACCCATGCCCTAACCCTAACTCACTTAACCCCTCCTAACCCTAAACTCTGTCACTATCGCACACTCACCTCACCAACGCCCTTACCCTAACTCACGTAACCCGCACCCTAAACCTAATGTCCACACAATCACACACATACCTGAACCCCCGTAACTTTCCACCACAGTACTAAAAATATTGAAGCCACAGAAATGGACAACCAAATTCTTTCCCTAGGAAAGAATTCAATGTTCTGCAGCTTTGCTATTTTTAGCGTTCAATGCGTAGTGTTCGACATTGTGGCATTCAATGTTATCGGCTTTCGATAACGTAATATGAACCTGAAAAATACAGTCAGACTTACTGTATGTTACCTAGAATGTATAAAACATAATGGAGTATTCTGAAGGACTTTTCTCTCACATTAAAAGTACTAAATGTAACAGTGGTGTACATAAAGAAATTGTGAGACTTTTTTGCATATAAACTAAGATTATTGAAATCTTTAAGTATATGAATAGTGCAGTCTGTAAACGATTCAGATTCAGCGGCAAACTGACTAAAATGCAATCCTTTTGAAATGTGATGTTTATATATTTATTCTATTATCTAAGCTTTCAACTGGTGTAATACAGAATAGTACATTCTCTCCTGGAAGGGGGAAAGTAACTGTAAAAAAGTGTTTTTTATGGGTTATCCCCTATGACGAATCATAGCTATCCATTTCAGTGCAGTGTACCAGTTCCAGATCTGGGATCCTGCTCAACATCAACTTGAGCAGCAAAAAAAAAAAAGTCCTCTCTTGAGGGAAAAAGTGGCCCTACCCTTTTCCTTCTTTTTAACTACAGTGAACAATCCAATGCCATCATGGAGAATGTGCCTCAGGTCTTATCTGACCGAACTAGATTTGGTTGTACCTCAGTGGGGAGGCTGCCCAATTTCCCAATTAGTTAAACTGCAAGTGTCAGGGTTATGTCATTGTGACTGGCAGTTATGTTGACTGTTGCATATATGGAGACCCTACCTCCATACATGCTTCTGCTGAATTTGCATGCTATTGTGTGCTGTGAGGCACACCATAGGAATATCATCATTCCTTAGGACAGTGACACCTCTCCAGTCCTGTTTACATGTCTAGCCCATTACTGTCCTGCACACCCAGTCACCACTGCAGTTAGGAGAATTTGCAGACCCTTTGGAGCACTATTCCAACCCTTCCCAGTGAAAAAGTCAACAGGCAGAGACTCATCCTTCTTTTTTTCCTGCTCTATGTCAGCTACAACAGGTGATAACTGAACTCATCTCACCCAAGTCATTGTCAGAACATTATCCCCTTTTGCAATGGAACTGGCTGCTAAATAATGTCATTGCAATATGCAACTGAAGGTGATAAGGAACCTAGTACATTGTTTTTTAGCCAGTGTTACATTTGGTATTGTGTTAAAACATTTTCCTTGAATATTTAAACTGAATGAAGTTAAAAGACATTTATATTTACATTTATAAGGAAAGAGTTACTAATAGTGCAAAACCAAATTTGTAACACAAAACTATTTTACACTGTGTGATAACACCTACATCACAGCAAAGTGGAACTAGTAATCACAGTCTCACTGGCACTGTGTTAGAGGTATATAAGCCTTGTTAAATATAACTATTGCTAAAACTATTCATTTTAATGCATGGTACATGAACACGGAAATGCAATTTACAAAAATTGCTGTATATGGAAAAACTTTAAATTATGTATACTTCATATCTTTATTTATAACAAATTGCTTAAGGAATGCATTTACATTATTGTTATTGAAGATGGTACATGTAGTAATAAGAACATGCTTTTTGCAGCATTATAAAATAATAGCATCATATCATGTTAATATGTTTATTATTACTATTATAATATTATACAACATCCAATGCCATATTCATTCATATTGCAGTGAGACAATGGCTGTGATTCATAGGTGAGCACTGCATGGTTATGCACCATTACTATTTAAGAGTTCATTTTGTGGGGTTCCACACAACATAGAAACATGAATTGTTCATTGCCTTTGACACCTCTCACCATTCTCTTTGCATTTATTAACAATGTGCTAATTGTCTGTTAATACCATCCATCATTTTACAGTTTTCATTTACTGTAATGTGATAATGTCATATACTGTAACACCTTAATGTACATCAATACCATATCATAATTTACTAAATCCTACTGTGTGATATTAAGTTGCATTATTTTCTGTTATAGTATATTGTTTAGTATTAAATGTATTTTTAATAAATTATATATATATATATATATATATGTGTGTGTGTGTGTGTGTGTGTGTGTAAATATATATATATATATATATATATATATTATATATTATATATATATATATATATATATATATATATATATATATATATATATATATATATATATATATATATATATATATATATATATATATATATATATAGAGATAGAGAGTGAGAGAGAGAGAGACACACACACACACACACACACTCACACACACACACACACACACACACACACACACTTGATGATGTCAATATATTCAATGCATTAAAGTAATACTAATGCGTCATGATTTTATATATAATTCATATAAAGGCATGTCTAATTTGATATTTTAATATTATGTAATACTTTTAGTTTGTATTAACTAGATTCCTTATATTAAAATAATGGCAATTCTGCATGACATAAATGTGGATATATATGCTTTATAATGTTTCTACTATGAAATGCTAATTTCCAAAATTCCAAGAATCAAAAGCAGCAAAC